>NC_061133.1:12110469-12416961 GCF_905220365.1 Vanessa cardui | reverse complement strand
TCCCAAGGTTGGTGGCACATTGACGATGTAGGAAATAGTTAATATTTCTTACAGCGTCATTGTCTATGGTGATGGTGACCGCTCGTCCGCCAACCTATACCATAAAAAAAAATTGACAAAAACTTTTAACCAATCATGACTGACTTGGCAAGTGTGGAGCATGTTCACAATTGTATCATGTATGCCCAAATATACGATTTACATTCCAGCAAATCTGACACGACTGGAAAAATAATTCAGATACAGCACCAACGGTCCAGTGCAACAAATCTAAGTTTAATTCTCCGGGATAGTATTGAGATATTCTCGTTGGAAAATCCATCTTTTGGTTCCAAATAGGCTTTACAATTAGGTCCTTTTGACGACCTCCTTGGTCGAGTGGTGTATACACCGGTTTTCATGGGTACGCCACTCTGAGGTCCCGGGTTCGATTCCCGGCCGAGTCGATGTAGATTACCAATAGTTTTCTATGTTGTCTTGGGTCTGGGTGTTTGTGGTACCGTCGTTACTTCTGATTTTCATAACACAAGTGCTTCAGCTACTTACATTGGGATCAGAGTAATGTATGTGATGTTGTCTTATATTTTAAGTTAGCTCAATAAACGTTGCTGTCGTGCACAAGGCGGGGCACGAAACGATATCGGCTAATTGTTTACAAAAAAATTGGAGGCATTATAACGTTACCTCGTAATACATATTACTTAATATCTGAAATGAATAAAATATTAAAATATTTGTAGTTATTAGAATGTTAGTTGAATTAAATTGCAAAAATAAATAGGCCAATCGAGACCGGTCTGGTCGGATGAACATTCGACTGTTATCGACCGTCAAACAGCTGTTTCGTAAATATGTGTTCCGGTAGGCATGACTATGACATGACTCCAGCGACTTCCGAGGCATTCAAATGAATGTGGAAATGAATAATATTTTGTTTTATGAAATCACATACATTACTCTGATCCCAATGTAAGTAGCATTTGCGTTATGGAAAATCAGAAGAACCCAAGACAACAAAAAAACTAATGAACTTCTTCTACATCGACTCGGCCGGGAATCGAACTCGGGACCTCGGTCTGGCGTACACGTATGAAAACCGTTGTAAACCCTACTCGACGAGGAATGTCGTGGAATTACATCCATTGTCGTCGTAAAATCTTTTCATATTTGCCTCTGCATTTTATAAAAAAAAGAAAGACAAATGATACAAAAACTACTTCTCGATTACATCTTCCATTTTGAATATCGATAGTTTAATTATAATTGTTCAACTTAACCTAGAGTTAATTGTTTGTGCCTGACCTACTGCGATTCGTTTAATCAGAATCGGAACGATAGGTATCAGGCGATTCTTATAATCGTTCGTGTCGTAAGGTTGTTTTAAGTCGCTCATTACTTTAACGAACTGTATCGGCAATTCTTTATACAACAATATCAGGCGTGATTTTAGTATGATTCGAATATTTCGAACAAGGGTGAACAAGGGTTTTACTTGGTGGTAGGGCTTTGTGCAAGCCCGTCTGGGTAGGTACCACCCACTCACCAGTTACTCTACCGCCAAATAACAGTACTCAGTATTGTTGTGTTCCGGTTTGAAGGGTGAGTGAGCCAGTGTAACTACAGGCACAACGGACATAACATCTTAGTTCCCAAGGTCGGTGGCAATTTGACGATGTAAGGAATAGTTAATATTTCTTACAGCGACATTGTCTATGGGTGATAGTGACCACTTACCATCAGGCCCATATGCTCGTCCGCCAACCTATTCCATAAAAAAATAAAAACAAAAGTGAACTCAATGAATTTTTAATTTTTTTTTTTAAATCGAACCTCTTTAGCTTTGTAAAAATGTTGCCATTGTAAAAATCATAAGTAAAGATATTAATCAATACGAAAGTAATAAATTATACATAAACATTTATCCTATGACCTTTTCTTTAACTGAATAAAAGAAGGGCTACAGAAAAGTATACATTGATTATAATTATAATAAGGTCATTGAACTATCATGTCCGCTTTTAATAAATGTTTAGCAAGTTATTGCGTATATTTTGTACGGAAAAGAAAGGAGGTTTACATAAACCACCTTAAACAAATAGTCATATATTTGGTAAACTGTATTTGTATGTATTTTTATTTAATAACAGATGTTCTTCACTTCTTCGTAACTTTAATTATTATGATAGGTTTTATGCTCAATTATAAATACTTATATTGTTTATTATCTACGCAAATTTATTTAGAAAGGAATTATAATGTATTAAACAAAACCATCCTTTATAGCTGAAAGACAATTCGATTTATAAAAAAAATATGGTTCTAAATTCAAAAATAGATCAATTAATGTTTATTATATAAAGTACAGATCTATTAATTACGGGAATGCGAGCTTACAATAGACGCATCCTTATTAACTCCGGCTTAGTCAGACATTTGCGTTCATTTGTTTTTATTATTCTTTCACATGACAAGCTCTGTTAGCGACCGCGCTGCATTAAATAAAACCTTAATTTATTTCTTTATTAAGGATTTAATTGTGTTAATTTTATAATTATCTGTGGATTCATCGCTTTAATAAATTTATTTAATTGGCATTGTATCTAAAATAACGATAATTTTAGATACATCTTAAATTCTATATGTATAATGTTTAATCTTTTAAAATAGTTAAACTAGAAACGTATATCAGTCACCAGTCAATTATTTTACTGTTTTATTTAAACAATATTAAAGTTTAAAGACTTTGTAACTATCATTTAAAATTACTCTACATAAAAGAAAGAGACAGGGATATCATTATTATCTGTCAAACTATTCTTATTTATCGATTATATATTACAGAAACAATATCAATATATTTTTTATAACATACCCAGTTACAATAGCCGTGATATAAATATATATTTATATTCTTATATTATGTACCTACATCATGTAAAGTAAGTTGTCTATGTAATTTAGATACTTAATATAAGAGAATTCTTGCTAAACCAAAGCTACATTTCTATATCTAACAATAACATACTAAAAATAGTTTTTTATTACATTTGTATCGGAAATTACTTCATTTAATAGCCCATTTCTTAAGCTTTTGGGCAATTTATATGCTAAACTAGAGCATCAATACTATGTTAACACAATTTCATCAACATCCGATGAATCTATATTTATCTTTATTTAATATTCAACTATACTGATAATAGAATTTCTGAAAAGATATATATTTGTGACTCGATAATATATAGATTAACAGGCCCTGATGGTACTTTAATACTATTATGTTGTGCGTAAATAAAAAAAAGCTTTCTATTGTGTCGGCAGCATCCTACTGCGCACACGCATCTCGTGTGTCGCTGTCACTCCGGCGTAGTCAATGGATCAACGGTTGACAGGAATGGAAACTGGTTCTAGTATACATTTTAGTTTATTATGTTACAAGTTTACGCAAATTGTGATTATAATGACGATTTTTCTTTTTTTAATTTTGTATGAATTCAACAATATTATATTTTCGAAAGTATCTTTGACTGTCTGTCTATCAAATCGAATTTGGTATGAAGCATGATTGAACTCTAAGGAAGACAGGCTATCCACCAAGCCTATACTTTTGTAACAACAACAGCTTGTAAGTTCCCACTGCTCGGCTAAAGGCCTCCTCTCCCTTTGAGGAGACGGTTTGGAACATATTCCACCACGCTGTTCCAATGCGGGTTGGTGGAATACACATGTGGCAGAATTTCTATGAAATTTGTCACATGCAGGTTTCCTCACGATGTTTTCAACATGACAAATTAAGCACATGAATCAGCGGTGCTAACCATAACATAACCTTAGGTTATATACACACTTATATATTTCTACCCTATAGTACTCAACGACAAGATAACGAGGGTCCAGTTACTATAACATATCTATCTATTGTCGCAACGTCTTTGAATCTTGGTCTTCAAACAACATTTGTTTTATTAGACGTTGTTCAGTTATAACAGTTACGACGTTTTGTTGAACAAATTGTGAATTGGATTTTCGAATATTTATTGCCCTCTTTCTATTTACGAAATGTCCTAAACTCTTACTTTCACCGAATTAAGACAATGGGAATTTAGTTCCATTGTCTCTTGTGACATTTTTTCATTTAATTACCGAACTGCTAAGAACAATGAAACATTTTTAATGGCTGTGATTAGAGTGTCTTTGCTCTGATTTTCGATATAATTATCTGTAAATAATAAAAGAATATCTACTTGTAATGATCTATACATATATTAACGTAACGATCCAGTGTCTAATCTAAGCATAATGTATATGCTTGCTGCTATTTGTTAAAAAAAAACTATACTTTAATTTGTTAACTAAATGTGTGCTAAGTTTGCAATGTTTTTGATTGTTTTTTATAAATTCTTATCGGTAGTAAAATCAGTACATCACTATATTAAAACATTAAACAAGCCTAATTAATTGTTTGCTTTTAAATATTATTCAAATAAAACCTCTTTCTGAAAACTCAATTCAATAACAAAAATTATAATTCCAGAAATAACAAAATACGATCAAATTATTTCTAAAAATGTACGTAGTTAAATGTACGTAAATTTATATTTAAAATACAATTCTGAATGGTGAATGTACGAAATGAATCGATCTTTCAAAATTCAAGTATCGTATGCAATATCGTAGCAACGTTATCCTGCCAGCGGGTGCGCAGGCGCATCTACCTGAGTACGAGCGACCGTATAGCGTCCCGTTACACGGAAAAAAGATTTAAGAGTAAAAAGGGAAGGGTTCCGTTATATTTAAAACAAATTCTTATTTCAAATCGATAAGATAAGAGAAAATGACAAATTTAGGAAGAACAATTATTTGAAAATAATATTTAGTATTTCGGTTCCAACCCATTCGAAATACAAAAAAAAGTAAGGAATATCGAAATGATGACTAGCGTTACCCTAGCGTTAACATTTTAGATTTAAACCAATATAATCTTTTGCATTCAATAAGTATATTACTATATAGACATCGCTTTTGTTCACATTCGGTAGTTAAAAATCATTGAACTTATTCATAAGACTAAGACTTGGTGTCTCTTTTCAACTCTAAACACGAAAAGTCAATTTTTATTAAAAACTGACATTAAACTTAAGTCGATATTACATTAATTATATTATTTAGTATGTACATACAATTATTCATAACTATTATGACAATGATATCGTTAATTCGCACTCAAATTGTAACAGCATTGAATTTAATACGAAAGTAATCAAACATTAAAAAGGCTTATTTGTAAAGCGCCATTTCAAGAACAAATATGAATATATAAATATCACTGTCAACGGAACCCAGATTCCCTTCCACCGTCTTTACCACCTGGCAAGTTGTATGATGTGGCATCACAAATCTAAATTAACTTCTACGTAATAAAATATATGAGTTCCATTTGTTGGCACAGAATAAAAATACTACTACTGACCTATTACGTTTTGGGAGAAATTGGAAATAAATCGTTGCTGTCTAAATTAATCAATCAAATCAATGCGTCTCGCATTAATCACTCTTATACATATATTAATAAAGACCATTATTGTATGAATAATGTAATAGTTCACTGTGATCTGATTACGGGATATTAAATGTGAAATCATAACAGATGTTCTTACTTTATTACATTGGAACTGTTATTAAAGCCCAGTAATTGGTGGATTCGGCAGTCCTTAAAATGAAGAAAATGCTAAGCAAAGTTTTGTTTTCTTTGTTTTACTTTTATTTTTTGTACCTGAAGTTCATTGGACTTTTCAAAATGAAGTTCATTTGATATCAAGACTAAAAATCAAATCTCCGATCTGCATTCATCGTTTCTAAAATGACGTGTAAGGGTAAGCGAATTATAATGACGATTTAACACGTACGACGTTTTTACAATAAGCAATATTTAAGGCTCTGGTATTTATATTGTTATATAAGCTGATATTCCAAAAAAAAAATTATAAACATATCCTCTTACTACAGACTGTTCCGTTATAGTTCAACAATAGAGACTCTTCTGTCAATTATGTACAAATAATCCAGATGCATTTAAATTTTATAATATTGCATGTACATTTAGATTTACGACGGGAATCTGTAAGGATACGTAATGCACCTGCGTAGTTGTCCTCACGATAAATACGTTTTGCGGTGGATCTTTTATTTATAGTGTGGGAAATATTCGCGCGAATGAGACTTTTTTGCTCCAAAGAAACGGGTTCACGCTATGTGACATAATACGAGAGATCAGCATCCGAGACGAGTTTACATGCATCCCTTTGGTGGTTTTGCATTGTTATATAAAGAATACTTTACTGTTTTAAGTGTAATTTATATAGCAAGAGATAGAAATAATAACGGTGAAAACGTAAGCACCGTAAGCACATGTACATTGTGATTTTGATCTTAAAATATTTAATAAAGCTATTATTAATATACAAGAGTATTTTATTATTTAATAATTTTTTAATGGTGGAGATCACTATTATTATTTCACGTTCTAAAATCTCATTTTTTTAGTGTCGATAGGTATGAGATTTAAATTGTTTTGTGCCTTACGTAGTTACACTACCTCACCCACCCATCAAACCAGAAACAAAACAATACTAATTATTATAGCTTGGCGATAGAATTTATGGTAAGTGGGCATCCCAAAATGGCTTTACAATTGTAAACGAATATATACTTTGCCAGGGGGATACGTAAATATGTGGGCAACATGTTTATTTATATCCTGGTACAGAAATGGACATTTTACACTAACGATTAAGGTAAATAATTTTAAATCAATAGTCAGAGGAGAATTTATTCTTCCCAATTAGGTCGAGAAGTCCTGCTCAAATTCGTCTCAGAAATAGACGTAAATTCCTGGTGGGAGATACAAGTGAAGCAGACGAAGAGACGATCAAAGGACTACGTGATTGAATATATCACGTTTAACGTTCGCTTCGTTTCATCCAACATAAAGTGTATAAATAGAATTACCAGAATGTCAAACGCTAATTCCGAATATAAAAATAATGCAAAAACAAAACATTTAAATAAAGGAAATAACGTAGCCTATTTTTGTGTTTTGTATTCAAATACTTGAAGTTAATGGTTAACTATATTTAATTTTGATATAAACAAAATAGTTTTAAAGAAAAAAAAATATTTCATTGTTATGTAAAGAAGTCGTACAAGTTTTGACATTCGATCGTTTGACAAAAGAGTTTTCCTTCGGCTCATTTCATTTGTAAAATGAAACAATAGGTTACACAAACGTTAGTTTAAAGTTTGATGGAAAACATTTGGCAAGCTCCTCCAGGAATAAGACTGAGATCTAGGAACTGTTTGGCTGTTTACTTCGCACAACGCAGGAAGAATATTTATACCCAAGAAATACTCAACGCTCGAGCAAAAATAGCTGCCAACGCGGTGCAAGCGTCTTATTGTGATACTCCGAACTGACGACAAATGTTTATTTTACATACAGATGTATGTTTAAACACACGAAGCTTTTGTTTTCATTTCTAATAAATTAATTGTTGATAATTTGTAGGTACTCAAAATAAATAGGTTTAATTATTAAACCCTTAAGTATTAATAGTGGCCCTAAACTTATTGTAGCAGCTCAATATATAATTGTACATCCTTTTTATTTATATAAATCTTTATTTGATTTACAAAATGGTTTTCGACAAAGTCTTAATTGCTATATAGAGATAAGTTTGAAAGATTGATTATAAAATTGTAAATTTTTTAATCAATCTTTCAATTCTTTTTTTTTGGCATTTCACGAGTGAGATATATTTGTTCTTACAGAATGTTTTATTTGATTTAAGTAAAAAAAATATATTTGTGAAACGAATATGTACTTGAAAGCTTTAAGGATATTTTGTAATCTTTTCAGCGCTAATATTTAAAAATGGAACGTATTGTATTGTATGCATAAAATCTTGTAATTTTAACTATTTCTCACATAACCAATACGCTTTTAACCCTGGCAAATGCTTTGCGGTAAAATATATAAGTGAGTAAATACCCAGAGGGGCCAACTTTATTTGGTGCAACAAGAAAAACATACCTAAAAATGGCCAAGAGTGATGGCCACCGATACTTGAGAAATGATAAATTACTTTCCATCAATACTTCATCGAGCACACTCGAGTAATTAAAATAATTATAAATATAAGAATGTAATTCAAAGAATTATAATAAGCTTGTTTTCATAACAACGCGAGTATCGCATAAGTACGTTTAAGGACGTAATTAATTGGTATAAACATTTCGGAGCATGCGTTACGAGCGATTGACATTGTGTGAAAAAGTATAACAGGTAGTTCTTTCTCATAAAGATCAAAACAGGAAACAAATATATGAGGTTATAGACTCCAATATAATGTACAAACAAACAATAATATATCGAACGCGTGGGATCTACTTTAATTTTAATGAGCTATAGCCATATGGTTCACAGGCTGCCTAGCGATGTAAAAGTCACAGGATCGATCCTGACCCATGGGCTATTGTCGTACCTACTCCTAACACAAATGATAAGAATAATTTTAAACGAGGGATAAATAGGAATATTAGTAATTTCTTAATTAATTTGGGGCATTGCTAGTATTGTTAATAAAAAAACAATTGCATGCTACAATGTAGTGGAAAAACGTGCGTAATCATCTCATTTAAATTAAGAATAATTTTACACGAAAATAATTGAAACTGAAGAGATTCTAAATGGATACGAATTACGAATCTAGTATATAGAAATGATAACACCATTAGTCATACGAATGAATTTCGAACAAATTCTAAGTTAAGACACTTGAAGACAACCAATTGCACTTAGGGATTTCGAAATAAAACATTTCCGTCTCAACTCTCAGTCCAATTTTCGTTAAATTTATTGCAACGTTAGTGCCAAGTGGGTTAGTCTTTGGAGCGGAGTAATGTTTATTGTGTCAGCGCCCGCATGCACGCCCCTATGGCACCCAATCAGATTAATTGCTAAACCCTTCAATTAATCAATTAGATATGCAGAAACCTTACGACACATCCACCAAAACAAAACTCTAATATCTTTTAGTCTGTAAACTATAATGGAGTCATGGTTTAAGACAAACTGTTTTACCATACATGGTATGCTTATACATGGTATGCAAAAGCTTTCTGTAATATGTACATTATTATATTTAATAAATAATAAAATAATTGAATATGCGGACTTAATAATATTTATTTGATTGAAAAGTAAAAAGTTTGCATCAAGGCTTCCAACCATATATGTACATAACTCAGGAATTCCCCGAGCTATAAATTCGTATTATTTTCTTTGAATATTTCCTATAAGCTCTATACTATTATGATCCTTATTCTCAAAGAATAAACTCAGACAATTGCATGGCATGCTATGGCATAATTTTATATTTAGACGAGCGATCGGTAACAAATTATCGAAATCTTAAGTGGCACTCAATGACGTGAGAAAATTAACGAAAACTGTTGATTGTTTGATTATCGACATCGTGTTTTATCGATCGATTGGAATCGTGAACTAATTTTTGCTTCCTGAACATACCACTTTTATCGGGTAAGAGTTATGGGGCTACTCTCGATAAGCTCCGAGTTTGGAGTCGATTACATTGTAACTACGTCGATGGTCTAGTAGTTCGTTTGAGGACCAAGTTGGAGTCCCGGAAATGGGTCTTAGAGACTAACATAAAGTTATGATTTATATTGGGTCGGAAAGGGAGACGCTTTGGCCAAAACTGATCAAGGGAATAGAAAAATAATGATGAATTGATATTATTCTTTAGAGTTCATTAATCAAAAGACAAAAGTTATTTTATTACGTTTGTTCTAGTGCATTGGATATACAATTTATTTTGTATTAAAAGAAAGTTACTGACAGTAAACCAATGTACAAAATCACAACGACATTAATTCATAGACATATTTTCATTGCTAAAATAAAAAAAAAGTGTCAACAGTATTTTCGTGTCCTGTAATCATCCTCGACATAACAATTATACCTAGACGTAGTATTAATGTATTTAAAATTATTATGCCGCAGAGATAACCTGTTCATGAATACGAGCCATGTCAAGGACTTTACTGAGTTGTAACGTAAAACACTGAAAATATAAACTTATCGTGAACACTTGATTCATTTAATTACTAGCCTTAATAACAGTACATAATATTATTATGTAACACTTTTTATTACGTGTTTGTCCTCGGAAAATTAAAAATATATTTTTTTGTTTCTGTAATTCCAAAAATATACATTTATTTTTATTACTTTGTTAAAAATAATTTGACTTTGAACAGGTCTATAGGTTTGATTTCTAGCAAGCCCTTTTTTGACAAAACTAGACATATACATACGTACGCTATTAAATCTGTTGGGTCACTACTACGAAAATACTGTAGGCGCTGTAGGATCTTTATGTGTATCGTGTAAAGGAGTATGAACATCATTTTCACACCTTTTAATTGGTCCAATTCAACCTTGACCACATAAGGATCTACAGTTTTATAAAACCAACAAGGCAGTAAAGATAGACTTTCGTATTCACTAAGGCACGGATCGGGATAAGGATCAGTACTTACAGGCAGTGTGCCTCGTGTTGTTTCTAAAAAGGCAGTCCTGGCCCGTGAGGCTTGACGAGACCTCTCCTTTGAGAGCAATATTTTAGACCAAGCTAGACAAGTAATCGACATGGAGGACGTAATATCCTTTTGTGAGGACGTCATGTTATATAAGATTGCGGAGCGAAAGCTAGAAAGCGCGGTTCCTATTCAAAGGAAACGACGAAGGCGTCGTCTAGACCCTTAGGACTGATACCCGGGGTATTTCAAGGGCATTGTCATGTCAATTACAAAATTGAAATTTATAAAAATTATAAAAATACATACACAACGATTTATTTATTTGTGTAAATTCATTCGTGTTTATAGAATACTGTATAATGCAGTAAAATATATATAAAATAAAAAATAAACATGATTCATGTCTGTGGATAAAATGACCAACATTGAGATCATCATATTGGGAAATATTATGTGTAATAATAGTACGGTATGTTTAATGATATTTGAAAATATTCCTGAGCTATATACGCTATGAGCTATAGCCTAAAAAGGAGCTTATATTTTTTCTTAGAGTTCAAGTTTGCTTCCTACCAAATTTCATTAAATTCGGGTCAGAGTTTTGGTCGTGAAAGAGCGACAGACAATTAATTAATATAGTTTTTTTACGTGATTGACAAATCAAAAACACATATACAACCCTTGCATTTATAATATTATTAGGATATGTGTGACAGAGTTAAAAGTAATTTTCGTATTGTTTCACTAGACTTTTAATTGAATGTTGGATGGAGAATAAGGATCTCAGTGGCGGTTCGCGTGGCAACGAGATAACATCTGAAGAGCACGCGACCATTGTTCACACGGCGGTGTGGGGTCAGCTGGAACGGATGCAGTGAAGCGAGAAATTACGCTAGGATTAGAATCATTATAATTAGTGATTTGACACTGTTTTAATTTAAATAAACACGAACGTATTTTTTTTTTTAATTATTTTCGGAAACAAATACAAATGTAAATAAAGACTTCGCCTTAATTAATTCATAGTCAGTATCAATCGAGATGTTTGATTATATTTATCCAGTAGGATGTACGGGATCAATCTGTCGTAAATGTATATAAGATATGATGGAATGAATAAACTCACACATACACAGACACATAAATAAATAAACCGTGAAAACATTACAGCTATTATTCTTGGGCAATCGTGTATTATTAGCATATTTCATTTAGCAATCTAATATTAAGAACTGAGTTAATATTTCTCTAAAAGTAGTAATCCTACTAAATTATAATCGATAAAGTTGATTTGTTTCTTTTAAAACGAATGTGCTATTAATTTTGCTAGGGATTAATATGGATCGTCAAATAAAATTGTAACTGAAATGGAAATGCGAAGGCAAAAAATTTTGATAATTTATATCTTGAATTCATTCATGGATAAATTAAAATACTTGCAAATATTTTTTTATTTTAACGACATACATACATTAAATATAAAACAACATATCCGTTACTGACGAGATCAATATAATTTCAACTTTTTATTTCATTCATACAAAGTTCATTCAACCTAACTCAATTTAATATTTATAGTATCCACTAATGCAAATACATCGGCAAGTACGAAAATGTCCGAGAAGTGACTAAGAGAAACTTCCGTCCGTATACTCGTATGTATAATTTTCCATTACCGTCGTCATGTAATTGCTATACTCTATGGTGTTGTAATTAGATGACGTGTCCATTTGACAATATAATTATGTCTCGACGTAAAGATACTTTTCGCTGGAATTGTACCTCGGAAATTTTTAAAATTAGTAATTCAAACTTTATACGAATTTTGCTTGGAAGAATACTGAAAACAAAACATAATCACTTGCTTCGTTTTTTAATAAAGTATGAAAAAATACTCAATTAAAATCCACTACGGCTAGTTACGTTGCTGATTTGTTTTTATTTTCGATATTTCTTTTTGACTTATTAAGAAAAAAATAGCCGTTGCGATCCATTTAAATAGTAATTTCCGTCTGTCGATTCAAACAAGGAAAAATTTATAAAATCGATCTAATACTCAAAACAAAAAAAATCACAGAACTGTAAACAATTACATTAATCTCCATTCAATTTTACAATCAAATTGGAAACAAATTATTTCGACCCATCTAACGAAATGCCGTACAATAATTGGTAAAATTCCATTAAGATGAAAGGCACCGTACTATCCGATCATATGAATCACAAATAAGCATTAACGGAAAGTGAATATCTCTTATAAGGCTTTCGAGTAAATTTCCGCAAAGATTTCCGTTCAAATACGACTAACACATTACTTAGTAATAAATTAACTCAGTATGTCGTTACAATTTTAAATACATATTATTAATAACGAGGAGACATTTTAGTGTTATGTAACTGAAAAAAATAATATATTTATATTAGAAAACATTAATGTTCGTAACCTTCAATATACATGACCACAAAAGTTAAATATAGATACGTTTTGATAAATAACTTAGGATAAACGAGCCAAGCCGTGATTGACTAGTTTGGTAGTTTGGTATTTTTTATTTATGTAACTTATATAAGTTATGAATAAATATTATATAAGAATGGTATTATAAAAAAATACATTAATCGTAACTTCGTAGTAATAGTATATAGACCTTAGTTTTGTTTTTAGGTGTATACGATACACTCAGTTACAAGAGCTAGTCTACTTATTAAAAAAAAATTCAAACATGTAAAGATGAATTAAGCTCTTAGATTGCATTTTATTTTGATCGTCATTCTCTTTTTCCAATAAATAGCTTAAGGAATGCAATTATGCACACCTGTGCTATGCGTTACATGTTGAAGTTGACAAAAGTACCTATACCTATCACAAATTGTTTAACTTCTATAAATAACTAGTAAAAAATTTTCATATTGTAACTAGCTTTTCGAATTCATGTTATAATAGTGTAAACCTTTTTGGTCATAATTTTTGCATTATATTGTTAAATTTTATAAGATATTGTAACACTGTTGCCAAAGGAAACAATAAATAAATAAAAAATACCATAACCAATATAGAGTGTACTGTGTACCTAAACATTTTATAGATGATTCTTTGAATAAAAAGTTTGAATTTAGGCTCGGATTCCAGCTAAGGATTGACTAAGAACAATAATTGTGAACACTGGTGGTCATTCAAAAAAGGAACTATCCTTTTTTTAAAGTTTAAAAGTAAAGTAACAGCCTATAAATTTCCCACTGCTGAGATAAGGCCTCCTTTTCCATTAAGGAGAGAGTTTGGAACATTTTCCACCACGCTATTCGAATGCTGGTTGGTGGAATGCACATGTGGTAGAATTTCGATGAAATTAGACATATGCCGGTTTCCTCACGATGTTTTCCTTCACCACCGAGCATGAGATGAATTATAAACACAAATTATATATATATAGTGGTGCTTGCCTGGGTTTGAACCCGCAATCATCGGTTAAGATGCACGCGTTCTTACCACTGGGCCGTCTCAGCTTTTTAAAGTTTACTCGAATATCATACATTTGATTCGATATATGCACCATAGATATACCAGTATATAAAAAATACACCTATCTAGACGTAATTCTGAAACGAATTCCAAGCATCAGTTTCGATTCGTATTCAGCTAAATGATACTAATGCGCATCGCAAGTAATATTCTATGGAGGTAGATATCGCATGCTTTTAGCTGCTAAAGGATGCTATCGTTTTTTGTGGCTTGTCTATCCTCTCTTGTAGTGGATCAGTTGTAATTAGTAGCGATAAAATGATTTCGCATACCTAAACATCAGTTCTGAGATGTTAGATTAATACATTAATATCCGTTGAGGGTAGTAAGCATCCTTTAACATGTTGTATAGAGTGGTGCAATTAGACGCATTTCAAATTTTCAATACATAAAAATGAATCGATTCTGATAGGCGTAATTCAAACAATTATGCTCACGTAATGCCACGTGAGAATCTTTGTAGAACTTCGGATGTATGGCGCAGGACTTATAGTTCCGAGAACGAAAGATAACCGCAGTTAAACGGAACTCATAAAGTGTTTTAGTGATGACATTTTCTATAAGCTGTCAAAACGTCATTAGTAATAAACACAAAGTATGGGAAACGACAAGGAACTGTCATCGTAAAAGTAGATTTACTGTTTTTAGTGTTCCGTACCGATATACGAGTTATTTATTCGGACAATTTTTGGAGATATTTATGGACCTAAATATAAATTTTACTAAAAATAAACATGCACTAAGGAATCCTTACGAGTTTTTCTTTCTCCACCGAGCACGAAATCACTACATCTATCGCTTAGAAATCTCGTTTCTCTTTTAAACTACGAAATGTATTTTAAAGATTTTTTTCCAAAGCAGAGACATTTAAAAGAAAGTTTTAAATGAAATAAAACATTAACATTTCTTTTCTTTTAGGTAGGTAATTATGAACACAAATTATACACATAAAAGTTCAGTGATTTGGAAATCATTCTATTTATTAATTTAATTAAGTTAAAAGAGTTTTTGGCGTATAACACACTACCATCGACATGCAACAGGGTATTGCAAGCGAGTATCGGTTAATCCTTAAAAACAAAATACATACCGTACCTTCGAACTCCGGATATCAGCGAGCCAATAGTATCTTGTTTTGAGTATACATAAATGGCTTTTGGACAAAAACTTGTAAATTAAGCAATTGGCCAAAAATTACGTGGAAATATTGACTGTTTTTTGTCAACGTCTGGTTTCCCCGATAAACGTCATACATATTGTAGAAAAAACACTGCTAATAATTATAACCCTATTTCAAATAAATTCAAATAAAGATGACAACTAGCCATGTTATCTATAAAATATTATGTCTCATGATTCCTGGTCCATGACTCCCATCCCATTGGCAATATTTAACAATCATGTTATTATGGTTGTAGTCGCCAACCAAGAGGGCCACTTGCTTGAGCCTACCTTTATTATAATCTTTTTTTTATTATTATTCATAACTGCTATCTTAATACACGTCATATTAATTTTTCACCGAATTCAATATCAACGAAAATCACGAAAGATCTGTCAGGAAAAAGAAATATATACACGTGAAACAAAATTAGACGTTTAAAATATATGGGTCAGAACCGACAAGTGTGTTTACACGTCGTAAATGAGAAACGACTCGTCCGACCCCATTATCGGTTTACATTTTATATAAATAAATTTTACGGGTTTACATTTCAATTTATTATGAGTGAACGCTTCGATAGTACGGAACCAAACATGATAACGGAGTTCGCATCGTAACCTAGAGCTCATAAACATTATTCATTATTTTGGAATAAATAAGGAATACATAAGACTAAACTTATATGCAAAATGTTCTTGATTAACATTTTCATTAACTTGAAGAACCTGAGCATGTATAATCGGAATAACTTTGTAAAACATAAATATTATTTACTGGTTGTATTTGAATAGAGGTTGGAATAAAAACAATTGAATGATTAGTTAAATGTTATTTACTGTGTTATCCAAATTATCGTTGGTGTTAAGTTCACACAAAGTCGGATCGAAATAGAATCCAGTACGTAGCATAACAGTTACAAGTTAAAAACAAGTAAGTAGAATTATTCCCCTGGATTATTCCATATTTGTTATTATAAACGCGTTTCGTTCGATAGAAATCATAGAAGATTTAAATTACTGCGAGACACGGATGCCATAAGTGTTCCACTGTTTATTATATACTGAGAAACGCAGGTGCAAGCTTTGCATATAAAGATGCGATGCAAGAGAGATAACCGCATTAGGAGATGTTGTCGGTACATTTCTCCGTTATCTGCGAACTACATACGAACTTACAACAGCGTTACGCACTTTGTATTTCTTATGTTTGTTCAAATTCCGTTTATTATTATATTATTCGTGTTAATACCTTGAATATAATTTGACAGTAGAGATGAAACTATACTAGACAGGACAAGACTTTGACCCAGGGAGCTGGGTCTATAATAATATTATGAAGAGGTAAAGTCCGTTTCTTTATATGCATGGATTTTCCGGAACCAATGATTCAATTCAAAGAGGTTTTACTGCTAACACACGAACTTAGTTAAAATTTTCGACCTTTAACATTTGAATTGATGCTTTATACATTCTAAAATAATATAAAACTACGAACTCTTCAAAAACAGCTATATTAAATAAGGGCAGAACTAAACGAGCAACTTTAAATTTGGAAAAAAATGCCTAAATGATTTACATAATGACTAATGATTTAGTTGTTATATAGAGTATTACAAGTAATTTATTATTTATTAGTCTCCTACATAAATAGATGCAAAGTCGTTTCTGCAGTCATTACACGTCGTAAATGCGTTTTATGTATCGACATTTAATGTTAATGGCGTTAAAGTTACATAAATATCATACTATATAAAAAATAAAGTTGGAATTCCATTTGTCAAATTCATTTATTTATAAATAAGCTTCAACACTGTTTATCTGTAAATATGTGAGTTGGTAGTATAAACTCATCTCTAATTCTACTGCTAAGGGTTATGGTACTGGCAAGTAGGCCACTTTATGGTAAGTGATCACCACTGTTCATATTAATAAATACGAGGTTTTGTCATTTGTCATTGTAATACTGGGTTTCAAGCTTCGAAACAGAATACAAGGAATTATTGCAGTATTACATATGATCAATGGGTGGTAGTTACCCAGACGGACTTGTAGGCCCTATCACCAAGTAAACCTAGAGTAATAAGAGAAGGGGTGTTCTATAACAAGAAACTCGAGTACGAAATTTCAGAATGTGATATGTGACATTTACTATAACAATCATAAAATATACCCTGTCGGTACAAATAAAAGCCAAAACGAAAAATAAATAATCATAATATAGTTTAGTAACATAACAATTAATAACATTAAATGCTTACATATATACAAATATCAACTAAAACTAGATACTGTATAAATCTTGACCGCGTGCAATGGTGGCAAGAATGCTAGCAGCATTTCCCCGTTGAATCGCAATTCCGATCCTCTGGGCAAAAAACGAACCAGCCCTCCTGTCACCAGTGGAGGCAATGAGGCGATACTTTTGATGAAGCTTTTTGCACCACTACTCCCAGGGCCAAAAATGAATAGGATACAAGTAAAAACATGACAATACTGTTAGTCAGTTGTCAATATAACACGACATGACATACGAAGTGAATTCTTACAGAATCACAAGGGACATAACATCTTGGTTCCCGGGTTGGTAGCGCAACACTCCGTAAGGGATGCTTAATATTTTTGCGCTACCGGTCTATTAGGCAAATGCCAATTTCTAGAATACAATATTTGCATTGTAATTGTATTATATTGTTAATTATTATTACAACATTAACTACATATGTATATATCCGTTGTTTTATAACTTGGTGTTGTTAAGTGCAATTATGACAATTATTTTGTTATAAAACACATTGATTGCTTTATCACGGTCAATAGAGAACCTAGAACCATATATGCAAACTATACGTAAGTTTCATTTTGTATATTAATAACAAGAACAAGACTTTCATCGGGTAATATGTTGTTATTTGTGAAAATGTTAATGTGAAAAACGCTTTTGAAATACTAGCTACATGTCCCGGCTTTAAGCACATGCCTTTATACAACTTTTAGATTGACGAACAAACATAAAAAAAGTATTTTTCTGCAAGGAAAGACGAAATTATTACGTCTACGTCTAATATTTACATCTATTGTAATAAAAATGTATTATATTTATAAACCGTCGTTAAAATCCGTTGCGTAATTTATAAAATTGAAACGTAGAGACGATGGGAAGCGACTTTGTTTTATACTATGTAGAGAATAGGTTGCTGACATAATTACACTATATCACATAGAATAATTAAATACTACACGTAAATGAGTAGTAAGGGAAAGTGTGTGTGTGTGTCATGTAAATCTCAGTACTGGGCTATGGTTAAGAGCTGACACGCAATTCAACATGCTGCTTCTAATGCAAGACTAGAGTATAACCCGTGCCTCGTTGATCATGTATTTATGTGGCAGATTTACTTCCGGTACATGCATGTGTCCCCGTAAAGTTTTCCTTCAAAACCGAATACGTGGTTAAACACAAATCAAGATCATGTGCAACCTTATCCAAGTAAATAAATACACAGTAAATTTCGTTAAAAGAGTAACTAAATTACTCTGTTCTTAATCAAGTAAATATAACATAATCACAGCGTTTGCGTTGTCATCTGTATTTCAAGTATAACCATTGTATCAATAGTAAACGATCTAAAGACGCTTCATAAGAATAGCATTAAACCTGTAATTTACAAAACACAAAAACTAATGACAAAAACAAGTAACAATGCAACTAAACAAGACGAGCGTTTAAATTAATTTTCTATAATTAAACACGACTGGATTGTGCCGTTCATTATTCTTATAGTGATGGGAAAATTTTTTAGTTATACGTTTCTGTATCTGCTGATATTTCATTCTTAATATGGGCCAATGCAAAACGCGACGTGGCCTATGAATACTGACGTTAAATATTTATACAAATAAAGCTTGCAAGCGTTTTGATTTGGTTTTGTATGACATTTTTGAAACGTACGTATGTAATGGCATACCAAGATGTTAATTAGATATCTAAGAAAGTCTTATCACTATCACTTTTCCACCTGTAGATCAGCTCGATCTTATGTGGTCATTTACAAATAAATTACAAACGTTTTCCTGATTTTTAATTTGTTAATGAATGGCTTTATTTGTTATGATAAATATGTCTTATTTACTTTTGCTTTATTCAGAATTTTGAACTGAACGTCAAAATTTTTAGCTTTTAATAAATGTAGTTTCTGATTACAAAAAATTACATTATACTGTTAATTAATTATGCTGACTCCATGTAATACGGTAGCTCGTGGGAATCGCGAAGCAGTTATTAAATTACATCGTACCTGACATTGTTATAATAATCAATTAAAATATTATTTATACAAACTGAGTACGACATTTGCAAGGAAACAACAATTTGAGAAACTAGTAAACAGTTACATATATTATGATAAATTCCGCCCTCGGGTAAGCTCGCGTTTTAAGGGTGATTTAGTCAAGGTGTCAAAAAAATAATCCTAAGTGTTAATAACTATAGTCTATTCTTCGATTCCTTAGCCATACTTCATTCAGATTCGCTGCAGAAATTTAGTAACAAACGAATATATTTATCGAAATATTTATAACATTATTAACATCTTTATCAAGATTATTTACGGTTTTACAAAATGGTGATTCCTTCTACAATAAGGATACTTTAATTTGCTATAAGATAACTATTATTACTTTGTCAGTCTCGTGAATGAGACATTCGCGGATAATGTCGAAATATCGAGCTCCACCGAACATAAATAAAAAACATGGTAAATATCCCGAAATCAATAACTTTAATTATTATTTATATACTATAAAATATTTGAGGTAAGTGTACACTGTGCAACACAAAAAGCTTTCATTTCTCTTGACGATGTATAATCTGTATCAAATGTGTGAGTAGCAGGGCAGGAAATTTTTAGTTCACAAGAGTACTCGCTATAAATCGATTAGACGTTCCGCAATTAGACACGTTCTGAGAGCGAAATTTTAAATAAACAATTAAATAAAATAATCCACATCAAACAACGGAGCAATTAAGAGATCTACAGAACCAAAACGAGTTATTCGCATTAATGCAAACAAAATTAGTAAAATTGGGATGGCGAGACGCATATCATTACCTACTTCGACGATAATTTCATGCTCTGAAAAATTTGTTTGACAACACAATAAAGAACCGTTAATCAAAGTGAACGATTTGGAACGTGTGAACTGTTATGCGTGCGATGTGCGAATAGAATCATCTTCTGTCATATAGTGACGACGTTGCTGGCTCAGTGGGCTTTGGAAATATTTATTAAAACAACAGCCTGTACATTTCCCACTTCTGGGCTAAGACCTCCTCTCACTTTTTTGAGGAGAAGGTTTGGAACATATTCCACCACGCTGTATCAATGCGGGTTGGTAGAATACATATGTGGCAGAATTGCTTTGAAATTAGACACATGCAGGATTCCTCGCGGTGTTTTCCTTCACCGCCGTGCACGAGATGAATAATAAACACAAATTAAGCACATGAATATTAATTGGTGCTTGCCTGGTTTTAAACCCGCAATCGTCGGTTTAGATGCTCGCTTTCTAACCACTGGGCCATCTCGTCTTTATATTTA
Organism: Vanessa cardui; assembly: GCF_905220365.1. Lineage (NCBI taxonomy): Eukaryota > Metazoa > Arthropoda > Insecta > Lepidoptera > Nymphalidae > Vanessa > Vanessa cardui. Next base: position 12,396,060 of record NC_061133.1, on the reverse strand, counting down.
TTATAAGTTATGGTATAAATATTTGTATGTTATAGTTTTTATATCTTTCTCTCTGTCTATTTCTGCACTTACCTATTGTCTACCAAACTTCTATCACCAAAGGTTGTCTTTGAGAGTTCGCTACAAGCAATAAGACCGCCTTTGCGAACCATGTATCTAATATTTTGTGTTGCTCTTATGTGTCTTGTGCAATAACGTATTTTCAATAAAATAAATAAAGATAAGGTATTCATTTAGTGTCTTTAACTTGTGAAGACATAACAAGTATATACGTACTTATTTTACAATGTACAGGCACCTAAACTAGGCCGAGTTTGTATCTTAGACACTCTTCCGATGACGGTATACAAAATGTACGGGTAAAAAATACAATTTTAATACATTGGGATTGCTTATTAAAGCGATCATTTACTTAGAATTTCTCAAGGCGATCTAGGCTAGGAGTCTCTAAAGTCGCTTAAAATTAATTATTCAAACTGTATCTACTTTAAATGTAGCGAGCAGTTTTCAATAAATTTGTATTTCTGACTGATATAGTGCCAGTCAATCTCAGACTATGTATTTATACCCTCATATTATAATCAAGCATATAGGCCAACGGTTTAACGCTCTTCGACGTTAGAAAGTACCAATATCTTAACAACATAATAAATTTAAGTGGTATTATAATTATAATATGATTTTGTGTAATTACTAACGATTTACATTTTTTATCTGTACGTTAAGTATAATAAAATGTTTTAAAGTATTGATAACCATATAAAGTCTGTAGTTAATAAAACGAATATTATTGCTATTAACAGACATAGAAAGGCAACACTAATTAGGCAGTAAATTAGGTCACCGATTAAGTAATTTCATTTTCCTCAAAAGTAAAAGTTGGAATTTTAATAATTATTGGCGTAATTTTTACAAGAAAAACATTTTCCTGCGACCTCCACCTGGATTTATAACCGATTCGATCTCGACCATTAACCGACCGACTAGCTTAAGGGTTTACAATTAAAGAAAATGAGAAAGGATCTGAATATAATGTATCTAATAAACTAAAAAAAAACTAAAACACATGGAAAGAAAATTAAGAAATAAAAAGTAAAAAAATTGTTAAATTAAAATTGTACATTTATATTTTAAGTTTCCTCTGAAAATCGGTGTAACAAAACGGTCGGCGGTGAATATAAAACTTTAGGGGATCTAGTCGATATTCAGCCTTACTTTCGAGGGAATTTCATCCTAAGGGGGGGAAAATCTGTAGGAGTTGTCTTATATTTTCGCGATTACACTTCAGTCAGTCAGTCAGACTTCGTCAGTCTACCCGTGACCACGAACGCTGTAAAGTGCTCGAAACGTCGGGATGTTAAAAATAATTAATATACGCGATTCAAATCCGTTATAACTAGTTTTATTTCAATCTGTAGGAGTTGACGACCTCCGTGGTCGAGTGGTGTGTACACCGGTTTTCATGGGTACGCCACTCTGAGGTCCCGGGTTCGATTCCCGGCCGAGTCGATGTAGATTACCATGAGTTTTCTATGTTGTCTTGGGTCTGGGTGTTTGTGGTACAGTCGTTACTTCTGATTTCCATAACACAAGTGCTTCAGCTACTTACATTGGGATCAGAGTAATGTATGTGATGTTGTCTCATAGTTATAGTTAGTTAGTTAATCTGTAGGAGTTGTCATCACTGAGTGGAGTGGGGTGGACTGACCTGAGCAGGCAGGTTAACTGCACGTCGTTCTGGTAGCGCGCGAGCGCGGGCGCGCCGTCCACGCGCAGCGCGTTGACCTTGTCGCGCAGCGCCGCGCCGCAGCCGCCGCAGCGCTCCTTCAGGATCGACAGGATATTCGGCTGCCGCAGGAACGCTATCACCTGCCGCCCGTACACACTTGTCTTGGGTCTCAGCATTATAACGTAGCATTGTATATGTCATCGTATCATCAGATCAGTAAAGGTACAGGGGACAACACTTCTTAGCTCTCAAAGTCAGCGTCTTGGGTCTCAGCAATATAACGTACCATTGTATATGTCATCGTACCATCAGATCAGTACAGGCAAAGGGGACAACAATTCTTAGCTCCCAAGGTCAGCGGTACATTGACGATGTAAGGTTGATATGAGGCTGTAACATAAGCCCCGATATCAATTGGCAATAGTGACCACATGCCATCGGCCTATCCTTATATTACAATTCCGAAATTAGATGATTCGGTCTCAATAAAGCCAGATCGGCTGAACTGACCTTTATGGTCCAGAAATTATTTAAATTAGAGCTATTTGTCGTTTGAGGCTCACAATTTGGATCTATATTCTATTACAAATATAAAGGCTAATTTAAGGACAAGATTTCAAGACAGAAATATGAAAGTAGCTATAACGATTCCATATATGAATATATGTGGTAACAGCGCCATCTATTATGAAATAACGAAACTAAATGGTTGTTTTATTTTATGGTACATTCTATGTGAATGATGACCTATAAATTCGTTGTTTATTGCTTTGATTAAGTAGTTTAGATTAGCCTATGTCCTTCAAGTTTGATTCGTACTAAATTTCATCAAATCCAGTTCAGTCATTTAGCCATGACCCATGAGCGTAGCAGTTTGTTAGTTACTTTGCGAAGGAAGATATTCTATAGACTTGCTGTAAATAAAATACTACGTTTAATAATTACCTTAAACTAACTCATAATAGGCTATTTGACAATGCGAAAAATAAATTGTGAATTATTATAATCAGTGTATATTATGAGTTTAAAAATGGTTATTTATTAACGAAACTTGAAAATAATACTTAATTTATTCAAAAATCTATATATAAAAATGCATTTTTTCAAACGTTTGTCACGTGATACAAAACGTTCCTGATTGGCCGGGCTTATGATGAAGTCACTTTCTTGTAAACTTTGCTTTTCTACTATGTGTATAGATTAAAATACAGGAAAATGACGTCACCGACCCACTTGCAGCGTCTCATTGTCCAAATAGCGTTTTTGCGCGCTATTTAAATATGGAATTTTTAATATGATATTTTTAGCAAATATGCACTAGAAATAAAAAACTCAACTTTTACTGGGTTCCTTCTACTGAATAATATAAAATGGATTTTATCAAATAGCCTATTCATAGAATTAGTAATAAGTAAAGTAACTAGTTACAAATAAAGATATTTTTGGAAATCTGAGCTGGAATTAATTAATATTTACCTTATCATTATAGGCAACGGGTATTTCTTGCTGTATGTGGTGAGGGAATACGTCCAGTGACGTGATCGGCGGCCGCGGCGGAGGTGTCGGCGCCTGCGAGCCAAACACACAACTAAGCACCACAAATCACCCCCAATATAGACAATATAACACAACATACCTACTAAACAGCCAACTACAAAATAATCCATTTAAAAACATAAAGTATAAAAAGGCATACAAATATTAAATATATTTGCGGATGGCTATACAAAAATGCTATAAAAATCTTTTGACATTTAAGAATCATAAATCAAAATGAAAGAATTAAACAAAAAACGTCCAATAATACTGCAAACATCTATGTTACATAACTAATAGCTTCCAACTATAAATTCGTTCGTGCAAAACATTCGACGTCACAACACTGAGCAGCGTGCAAAACAAAACAAACGTAAACAACATCCATGCTCTGGAAACGTACAGGACGGCTAACGGCTGTCCTGCAATACGTGTACGAAGCAACCTAGTGCTATCGCGGATCATTATGAAACCAAGACGGTTATTTTTATCATTAATAATAACTTGCCTCAATTTTTAAGACAAAATAATAATAAATAATAAATAAATATGAGACAACATCACATACATTACTCTGATCCCAATGTAAGTAGCTAAAGCACTTGTGTTATGGAAAATCAGAAGTAACGACGGTACCACAAACAGCCAGACCCAAGACAACATAGAAAACTCATTAGTTTTACCATTGTAATCTGTAGATTACCATTAGTTTTCTAAATTAATTAATAATTAGTGTAAACCGGTGTACACACCACTCGACCATGGAGGTCATCAAATCATATTGAATTACTCAGAAAAATATTCAAAAGTTAGTAATATTGACGATATATAATTTGATTTCATCTGTTTTCCTCTAATATTTGGGGCCCTAAAAGATGACCTTGAGTGGTATTGAATACGGTCATAAATTCCGGATAGCACAAGATTCCGTGGAACGCAACTACAACCCGCTAAGACCAAACCTGGTCGGGCATTATGGGCCGGCGGCGCGGGGGCAGCAGCGGGGAGAAGGGGCCGGCCTGCGGCGCGCGCGGCAGCCGCGGGTCGATGAAGGTCGTGCGACGCATCACGTGGTCCACAAAGAAACGCTGCGGGCACACGCTACATGGACCATCACCTTCCATGCCGCTCGCATACGAGTCATTGGCAATTCTTTGAAAATCCTATTGCTTACATTTTTACTTATTTTTTTCTTTGTTACAAAGTCGTATCTCATCTTAAAAAGTTATACGTGACGTACCGTACGAGTCATTGGCAATTCTTTGAAAACCTTATTGCTTACAATTTGTTTACTTTTACAAACTCGTATCTCATCTTAAAAAGTTAGTAGCTAATTTTTTTTGGTCACCTAATAATCCTTACTTGAGCTGAATAAACGCGAATACTATCAAAGCTTAGTTTATTAAACTTATTAATATATAACATCCTCCACTCCCATACCGCTCGCATACGAGTCATTGGCAATTCTTTGAAAATCTTATTGCTCACAATTTGTTCATTTTTACAAACTCGCATCTCATCTTAATAAGTTAGTAGCTTATTTTTTTGTGGTCACCTAATAATCCTTACATGAGATAAATAAACGCGAATATTCTTAAAGCTTAGTTTAATAAACTTATTAATATATAACATCCTATGTATAATGTCGATAACCATGACGTAAATAATGTGTATATAATTTAATTTACAATTAAATAACTATTGGAACAAGTAAGTGATGTTCAAGATAGCGTACCTTCCCGTTTCGATCCAGCTTGGAGTCCCAGCCCAGAGGCAGATCCCGTTCAGTCTCGCTGAACATGTTGACGAGCGCCACCAAATCCCGGTTGTGTTGATAACGCTCGAACGATGACGTGTCTCGGCGTATCTTTGATATCATATGCTTGAGCGTCGAATTGCAGTTGTATAGCGACGAAGCTTCCTGGAAATACAAGCATAACAAAATTACTGGTTGCAAACAGAGGTAAACAAAGTTTGGATTTACAATTTTGCCAAGCAAAGTGACAATTATTCTCCCAATCCATAATGAAAACCATAGATAACTCAAGCTCTCGATGAATTATATCACATCAATTTAATGTCAAAGTTTTTTCTTTATCTAAGGGTCTGATTTAGAGGAGAGAAACCAGGGCAACTGCCCGTGGGCTTAACAAACAGGCCCAAGAGAGATTCCGACGAGTTAACAATTTTTATGTAACATGTGTTTATCTGATAGATATTTAGCTGTAGTCAAATTATAATAATATTCCAAATTACAGATGTACTGTAATTAGTCACTAAGCTATTGCTATAAAATGTAAACATATTGACAAATCTGTCTGACAGAAATGAAAACGTTCAAATTAATTTGTATTTTGTACAATAATATTTAGTGCCTCCAACCTCTGGTGCGCCAGGGACTCCAAGACTTTAAATCTTTCGTATTTGACTACCTTTAGACATCAGCTTGTTCCAACAACAACAGCCTGTAAATTCCCACTGCTGGGATAAAGGCCTCCTCTCCCTTTGAGGAGAGGGCTTGGAACATATTCCACCACGCTGTTTTTGGTGTTGGTGGAATACACATGTGGCAGAATTTCTATGAAATTTGTCACATGCAGGTTTACTCACGATGTTTTCCTTCACCGCTGAGCACGAGATGAATTATAAACACAAATTAAGCACGTATATATAGCCGTTAAGATGCACGCGTTCTAACCATTGGGCCATCTCGACTCTCTTGTTCCGATTGAATGTAATTATTTAGAATCCGCGTCGGCTTACCAAGTTCATATGCAAAATGGAGTAGAAGTCCGGCCTGGCGAGGAACTCTGCGGCGGGGTGCGGCGCGTGCGGCGCGTGCGGCGCGTCGGGCGGGCGCGACGTGCCGGCGGCGGGCGGCGGGGACGAGCTGGCGCCGCGCTCCTCCTCGCCCAGCTGCGTGCGCGTCATCGTGCGCCGGATCGATTGGTATCTGAAACGTTTCATGACACCTTAAGTTTAACACCTTAATTCAAGCTTTACCAGAACAACAACAACAGCCTGTTAATTCCCACTGCTGGGCTAAAGGCCTCCTCTCCCTTTGGAGGAGAAGGTTTGGAACATATTCCACCACGCTCTTCCAATTCGGGTTGCTGGAATACACATGTGGCAGAATTTCTATGAAATTTGTCACATGCAGGTTTCCTCACGATGTTTTCCTTCACCGCTGAGCACGAGATGAATTACAAAGACAAATTAAGCACATGAATCAGCGGTGATTGCCTGGGTTTGAACCCGCAATCATCGGTTAAGATGCACGCGTTCTAACCACTGGGCCATCTCGAGCTTTACCAGGATATAGATCTATTCACTCAAGCAGGCGCCCCCCTCCATGTTAAATTGTTTTCGACATGTTTTAGTACAAGTGAGTGAAGCTCATTCGCACAGGATAAATTAGTGTGCATGAGACGACTACTTAGGGAAAGGTCAATTTATTATTTTATTTAAAAAAATATTAAATTAACGTGGACGAGCTGTCTCCAGTGTACAGATCTTTATATTTTAATATATATATACGAAAAACTTCAAAAAACTGTTGGTATAAATCTACCAAAAGCTATAATTCTCTCCCCTCTTTCGTGACACAAACCTATTACGCATTGTCATATATACGACAAAATTTTAATTGTATAAATGACTATTATTTTAAGTAGTCTAGATGCATTTTAAATAGATTTCCATGTACCTTCTATCTAACTGTCTTCTTTGGACTTCCGGAGCGGGCGACCTCGGTGCACAGCCATTTGCTGCAGGACGCTGCCAAGTCGTCGTCCTATTAATATGGTCAATATAGAACACGCGACCATGACTATCCATACGTGCCTCCCAACCTAAACAAAGAAAACGTTATATTAAATATAAGTTACTTATGTCTTTTAAATTAATTCCATGTGCTACAGTACCCACCAGGTGGCAAAGGCTCCTCGCATTCGATTATTCCTCCAATCATATTGGCAGGAAAATCTCCAGTTAAAGCCATTTGTCTCGATGCTCTCTCCGGTATTGAGGGTAATCTTATGCCCGCCATATGCCTTAAGGGCGTCGGTGAAGCAACGGCGTTATCATTGTCGTCACCGTCATCCACTGGTGGCGGTCTTCTAAGTACAACATCGTCGGGTGGTCCGGCGTGAACTATCGTAAAATGATTACTATTCACAAACTCGAGGTTCGGAGATCTTATCTCTGATGTTCTCAATTCATTTGTAAATTCGACCATCTCAAAATTTTCTGAGTTTTGGATCGGAGGAGGATGTAAGTCAGGTGGCGGCATTGGCCTAGGTCTTCGTGCGTGATGTGTTGGTGTTGGCGGACATTGCGGGGATGCTGTTCCAGCTAATGCCGCAACCCGAGTCAATACCCTCGGATGTGGTCTCATAGGACTATCTGGAGTGTCTTTAGAAACATTTACTTTATTTGGTGAATGTTTTGGAGTGCTTTCGCATCCAAGGTTCTTTAATAAATGTCGCGGTAAGCTTGAATGTTTTGGAGTAGAACTGTCACATGAATATTTTCTATTCATTAACAAAGAGCCAACATTTATCTTATTGTTTTCATCTACAGGCGAAGTAGAATGCGACGAATTGCAGGAACTTGGGTCATTAGGACTATTGTTTCCATCTCGTTCCTCAACTTTGCTAGGACCATCAATATGAGAGGAATTTAAAAATGCAGTCATCATAGTCGGTGTAGCTCGACCTGAACTTTGCCTCGTTAGAGGTTTATGGCTCTTCAGAACTGTTATTTCTTTTTCTTCAACTTGATTTCTGTTATCATCTTCAAAGTCCTGATGGTTACTAATATCATTAAGAAAAGTATGTTGAGCTTTCTCCTCAGACTTTGCATGGTTTGGCGTTGAATGGAAACTTTCCGCATCATTCTTATCTTTTCTTGCAAACGTTGTTGTAATGTAATTGTCTGGACCTATATCTTTTATAAACATTATATTATTCTTACTTACGCTTTGCGCACTATCAGGTACATCATTTGTTTTCTTATCTTCGACTAATTTAGTTATTTTCATAGACACTGATTCACATAAACTACCATCTGTCTCAGGAGTCGCTAGAGGAGCAACGTGTGGACATTCTCGTAAAAAGCTAGCAGTTGAAGAAATAGGTGGTGCCTGTGTACCGTTATAAAATTCGCCTGGCTTGAAATCATTGAAATTTCCTTGTAGCGCGGCAGAGTTTGCAATATTATTATCTGTGAAGAATTGTTCGTCAGTATCTATAAGTTCAAAAGTAAAAGCATCCTCAGGCTTTGTCAATTTTTTTGGCTTACGATGCCTTTGTACAATCGGAGGTAAAGCGTGCATTCTTTCTAAAGGTTTATGTGATTGTCTAGGTGGCAGTGGCGGTACTGGAGATTTTTGAGCATCATTTGGCACATTAGCACCCTCGACATCATACACGAATTTCATAATTTTACACGGATTTTGTGGTGACCAAATCTTATAATACTCGGTATCCGGTGATGAGGGAGATTCGAATCCGATATTCATGTTTGTTTTTTTCTTCACTCCATTCAATGCTTGGCCACCGCCAGTATCCACAGGCGGTGGACATTTCTTTTTAACACCTGACGACGTCGGCTTACAATCAACCACGTTTCGAGATTCACTATTTACAGAATGAGATTCATTACTATTACTAACTAGAGATTTGCTATGATCACATTTTGTTTGTTCGAGATTCAAAGTCCCACTAGTTTCTAAAGCGCTAATTGAGCATTTATTGACGTTTTCACTAAGATGTTTGATTTCCTGGCTCGGGCTGACGAGTTCCACTCGTGGTGTACTTTCTGAGTTCATTTCAAAGCTCTCATTGTGGTAAGAGAATGGCGACACTTGGTCACCACTTCTCTTCCTCGAGATGCCCTCTTTAAGTCGCAAGGGCAGCTTTTTGAGATCGACTTTAAAACGAGGTGAGAGTGACGAAGACTCCGCAAGGCATTCGTCTTCTTCGCCATTGTAGTAGCGAAAGCAGAGGAGCTGTTCACAATCTGAAAGTACATACGACGAAAGTTTTAGTAAAGTTAAAATTAGGTAAAAATTCTACAAAAAATATAATGTTTGACGATTTACCTTCGTATGGTTGATTGGGCTCATCAAGCAGCCACATTATATGGCCAGTGTCGCATCCGGTCGCCGGCACGAGCCTGACGATACCGGCGATGCTCGGGATCTCTGTAAGCGGACATAATAAAATATTATCGCATTACCATTTACTATCGATCGTTAATAAACGTCATGATGCAAAACTTACTAGAATTAGTTAGCCGAAGAACTTATAAAATTTATTTTAAAATTATTATTTACTTTAAAACGGGTCAAAGTTTTATTTAAACAAGAACGTGCATGTATGCATAAATTTGTAATAAAAAAAAACTTATTTAACACCGACTAGAAATATCAACAAAAAAACTCGTACAGGTGCAAAGCACTGAGTGCTAAAATAAAAGCAAACAAATGGCCTGCGACTAAGTAATAACGAATGCGCCGGAACGAACCCTTCCATTTTTTATCTAACAAAAATCAATGTGTAGGATGTGCAGTTCGGCGCTGGCGCATCACAAATTATGCGCCAGACGTAATCACCGGATGCGGGAGTCGTCCGCACATTTAATGCGAAATAATCGAAGCCACCGAATTGGCAGTTAATTGGGAAAGCATGGCCATAAATAGCACGAAGACAAATTGATTCTGCAAAAAGACGCTGCACCAAACCAGGCATTACCATATTTTGATTGGACTAAAATATGAGCGGACAGTAAACATCTTCCTGCCGTTGATTAAGTGTTCGACACGATCGTAAATATTGACCGTAGTCGAAATGTTTACATCAAACACTCAACTTTATTTTCGACCGTGTAGCCCGCGTATAGCGTGAAATATTACAACAATATCTGGCACGGAAATGGAAGAGGGAACGGCTCTGTAGATTGGGCTGAACGGGATGGATATATCGCAGAAATCTTTGGTTTGTTTCCGTTCGGAAATAATACAAAAGTAAAATCAACTTTCCGTGATAAATAACAGCCGTTAAGTTTTTTGTTTCCACATATTAGTGAAGAGCCCTAATTTGTAGTTAAGCACACACCGTACGAGAACTGAAAATTATTTAATGGCAGCTATTTCCTCTGTCATTAAGTGGGCTTACTTGTAAACGAGGCTAAAATATTACTCGTAATAAAAAAGCAATATTTTACTTGACACTTATTTGTACAGAATATGATCTATATTGATCAATTTTGATATGAAATGAATTATTAAAAATTTATCACCGTTCGAAAAGTGAAATTAAAATCTAGTATACAGGCGTAGAACAGGAGCAGTTTGTCGACAATGACGATTGTGGTGACGACACGCGTGACACAGAGGGCGTCTATTTCCGTCGATGACGCAACATCCGCACACTTCCGGCCGCAGGATATGGGAGGAGATACAACGACACGACGAGATCAACCGATGTACTTCCGCACAAATTGCAAAATATAGTGATCAAGTCCAAAGAAGAAAACGCGAAAGAAAAAGTAAGTCATTTGACGTACGATCTTCCAATAATCATATTAGGTAGGTATATGTTACAGTCGTTATTTGATTTGAGTGATTTCTTCTATAGTAAATAAATGAGTCATCAGTGAGCTTAAAAATCTAAAATACAACTCAACAATTCACACACTATACTCTCCTTTTAACTCGCTAATGATTATTGATAATCTGTGTTGAGAAAAAATGTATGACTAAACGCCTTTCCGCCTATTTTTCAGAAGAATTAACATCCACTTCGAAAAAATGAACGTCTGACAATATCTAAAGGAAACATATGTTAATCGGAGAACTTCCCCGAAGCAAAGATGAAGAATGTGGTTTAGTTGATTTTCAAATATAGAATACGAAGAATTTTACGTAACCGTGAATATTTTTATAATTTAAAATTCAAAACATTGTTTTGTTTTCATATTAGGTTACAAGATACCAACTAAATTTAATCTGAATATCATTGGTCAGAAGCAGCCAGTGGCGCAATACGCAACCAATGAGCGTTCAGTATTAAATCGTATAAGAGTATCTGATGTTGACCAACGTTTTTAAAACGGATGATATGTTCTTCATACAAAACAAAAGTTTAATAGTATCGTTACCTAATGCTGACTGTTCCAGATTACAATAAACCGTTTGCGCAGCCTTCTATAGCGCCCTGTAATTATGACCGCACCATGACTATCGAACAATGTGTCACGCCACCAGTCATTTGGCGGAAGTACGTAGTTAAAACAAACTACGGTCATTTGGAGCCACACTACTTAGTTCAACGCCCACGATACTACTGTTTTAGCCATGTTTTTGTATTGTCTGATATCTTTTTAAGTGGGCCCCATGATGACAGTGAGGCTGACTTCAATCACCTTGTAATCTTTAACAAGATTATAAAATATTATGTTTTATATTATGATTTCAAAAGCAACAAAAGAATTACAAGCTCATTAACACTGCATTTTTATATTAAATAATACGATTTAAAATACTTAAAAATTAAGAGACAAAATGTTCCCAAAATGTACTTTTAATAATAATAGGAAACCCTCTGCATAAGTAATAAGTTAATAAAAAACAGATTGTGTCGTAAATAACAATCAAATCTTGAACCACAAACTTAACTTACATTTGAACTTTATTATAAATCAAGGGAAACCATGCGGGTGGGTTAAAAAGAGTTGACGCTGGACAAGTTATCGTAAATCGATTATCAGAGAGCGGGGCGACACACATTTAGAAAATATTTAAAATTTATTGTCATCCACGCCAGACATCTGCCACGTAAAGACAAGAAAGTCACGTTCCTATCCACAAACCGCAGTATTCTAAGCACTTAAGTATATCCGTCTCAAAATAACATTTGGACGACAGGAAACGCGAGTTTAAAGGGGTCGAGCCGATGACAGACCCCCATTAGCGATGTGACGATTTGACAGCTTCACGAGGTTGTAAGAGAATGTTGACGTGTGACTGAATATCTTTACTGAGTTTCACACGATTAGAGAACAGTATCCCCGTAACAGCCACCCCTCCAATCAATAGTGATGAAGGATGAGCAACAGAAACTACAGCTTATCGCTACTATCGTAACGTTAATTTATCAGCCCTATATAAAAACATTTTCAACTTAGAAAAAATCAACAGGGCACTAGAATAAAAGAGTGGTAAGTAAGAAATAAATTATTTCTAAGTATAACAGAAAACCTTAACGACAATTGTAAAGAGCATATATGCCAAGAAGTCTGTCGTTGTATAATTTATTTAAACAATGAACCAATACATTCATTGATTTCACACAAAATTTGATTACCAAATCTGTCTACCGAGTGCAGACGCTTTTTAAAATTCCTGTCCATTCATTCCCAGACATTAGGGACCGGTTAATTTTACGAGTATGGACCACTTAAAATTCCACGGTGCGAACACAAATCGTACCGGAAATTTGAAATTCGACAACAAAGCTATACGCATTTGCACCTTTGCGTAAGCTATAAATATATGTTGTACAAGGAGATACCTACAAACTTGTGTTTACCTAATTTACGTAAAATGTTTTAAATCGAAACCTTATTACATTAAATATGGTTTCTAAATGTTACGTAAACGCTGTCAAATTATTGAAAAATTTGAAAGCAATACACATGATTATTTTGGTATTTTTTTACATTTACCTATTATTTGTTGTATGTATGATATTCTAATGTCACATATTTTTAAACAGAATTATTACCTTAACATTTAGATACAACCTTTTATGGGCGGATATCGAATCATATTGACATTTCGGTATAAGGCACATCATGTAATGCAAAACATATTTCAAGTCAGTCACCTATTCATAATTAATCTATGCTAATATTATAAAGGTGAAGAGTTCAATTGAAGAAACAGTTAATAATACTATTCTCTTGATTCTTTCTCGAGTTCGAATTGAAGCAATATTTTTTCGTTTGATAGCCCGTTTATTGAAAAAAGTGTATAGACATATAACATCACATTACATTGATAAAAGCGAGTCAATAAAAACTGCATCAATACTAACAGCAGCATGCTTTAAAATAGCATAACAACAATCGCTTAGCTACTGACATTACGCCAAACAGGTGTTATACGTGAATGTTAACCAGACATTATATTTCGTAAAACTAACGTAATTAGATCATAAATTATTTCTATTTTATAACATTACATTATCAATTATTTAGTAAAGCAATTATTCGCTTTAACGAGATTATTTCTATCATTAAGGACACTTGTCCTTACTACGCCTTATGCTTATTCATAAATGTTTTGTACAATTGCATAGCAATCTACACGCTCGTTATCCGATAGGACGGGTTTCCTAACATAGACATCGAAGGAGTCAGGAGTCACCCGTTATCACCTTGTTTAGCTTATCCTGATATGGCACGTCAATAACTCTGCCTATTATGTAAAAGAGAAATCTTAAATGACTTCATTCGAAGCAATATAATGTCGTAATGCTTATAACAATCGTATAAATAATATTATATCTATTGAAGGTAGGGCTTCCTAAGGCCGTTTAGGTGGTTCAACTTTTCAAATTTAATTTCACCGTTAAACATCAATTCTCTATATATTGCTGTGTGCGGATTTAAAAGGCAAGCGAGACGTTATAGTAACAGGCACAAGTTACAGAACATCCTAAATTCATAGAATATTTGTTCTATGGAAAGCACTTAAAGCAGTACAAACACCGCCTGACCTCTGATCGGTCACGTTGAATATATCCGACCGATTGGGTTATGAAAATGTACACTCTTTTTAACAATTTTAATATCACTAGCACAATTGGCGAGGACCTTGAGTGAGCGGAGTAATTGTTGCAGCGCTAGAATCTATATATGGGCGAAGAGGACCACTTACTCCATCAAGTATCCCATTTGCGCGTCAACCTCCCGGAGCTATTAAAAAAAATTTACATCATTATCAATATTAATTAAGTCTCATTACTCCCACGGAAACTGTTATGGTATCAGTCACCATCATCACTGGCACTTCTGCCAAGCTATATATAAATTATATTATCAAATTGTTATAATATCACGCTGTATCCCAAAACATAACACATCTTTTCCGACCTCATTGCAAGTCGATATATTAAAATGTGTTTTATACATAAAAGTCAAGAAAAAAATATATACAACTCACCAACAAAATTTTTATTCTTATTTATAATCCTCTTAGGTGCCGTACTACACTATCATTTTAGTGAATGAAAATAAACTACGTTCTCAATTTGAGATTTAAAGCTATGATCGGCGCCGGCGCACGTGGGCGGCGTGGCACGAGCGCGCTTCATAATATGAGACCGTTTACACATCATCGAACAAAAAAAAAAGATCTAGATTAAGCAGACATTGACACTGAAATATAAATCTTCGAAACTAAGACAAAACAATCACATATATAACCCAATCTCTTTTTAAAAATTACTATTATTACAAAATAGAAAGTTTCGATAAAATCTTTAGCTGATTTCAATTGTGAAAACAAAACTACGTAATTGTAGTGACACATATTACATATAATAATTGATGAAGTAATTGGTGCTGTGATCACTGTTATAGCTATAAATATAATTAACGTCACGCTTGCCGTTTCAACCCGGTAGCCGTAAATAACACATACCGGTAGAACAAAAGTCGTGTTTACAATTTAACAGCGAGAGTGTATAAATTATTCAAAGTTGTAATGATAATGTCCATATGTAAACGAGTCATATCATGTTTGTCGGTCGGTCAATTAGATTCAGCCATAACAGCGACTGTCAATTATAGGTGACAGCACTTCGCTGATAAACACTTCACTATGGTTTGTTATATCATTATTGTATTAAAGCGAACGTTTCTTACGAAACGATCAAGTTTAAGAAAGTGCTAAGCGGTTTAATAACGAATTAAGCGTGCCTATTAAGTTCGAAACGCATTCAATTGTGAATATATTATCTAAAATTTCGTCATTTGTATTGTCACTTTATATCATGGAGCAAGTTTCTACCTACAGTATTTAAATTAGCATTATATCGATTACTACATGCGGTTCATTGAGTGAGTACGGTTACGTAGTGGGGGTCCATTCATATTGCGCACGCGCACCGATCGCGACCTCGCCGCGACCAACCTCATACAGCGCTGCCACCACATGCTCGTGTGTCAGATTACTTGTGTCATAATCGTAAATTACACAAACTCGTCATCCGTCACAATGTCAATGAACTGAGGAGAATTCGTTCGAATAAAAACTTTAATTGTTATTTTCCAAGTAATCCTAAGTTAGGCATTTTTATAATTCGTTGAAGTTTGATTTTAATGGTAATATAAATACCAATTTAGTGTTAGTACAAAAATGTACTGCAAAATTACCCATGCTCATAATCATTAAAAATTATGAAAAAATAGTCTAACATATAAATTTGATATAAATTATAATCAAAAAGTACATTAAATATTATTAAATAATAATTTAAAAATTATATTGACATTGTAAATTATAAAATTATATTGACAAGTACGCTTAAACAAAAAAATGTCTTATAGAAGAAATAGAACGAGAAGACAGCAAAGCTTATCAAAATTGTAAAAATAAATCCACGCACAAAGAAACTAACGCTTTCTCGTCAATTTGGTTCCAAAATATTTCTTTAATTGATTTCGTACGTGACCTACCAATTCCAACATTTAAAAGATATTTCACACAATCCGATTAAATCGCTTATTAAATATCCAAATGAATAAGCATATAATTAAAGATAAAGTGACACTAAGAATGATGACTTTGTATTGACCTTTCGTACATTGTACACAGACAAATGAAATGGATTACAAATAGTTGTATAGGCAGCGAATTAGGTAAGTGCTAATATTTGCGGACACCTACATCCGCCAACCTGTCGCATACCTACCGTTTATGCTCAACTTTACAAGTCAATAACGCTCCCACGAACGGACAAATGGAATATTTGAAACGATCTTAGAAAATTCATTGACAGCTAAATTATATTGAAAGTGACTTATTTAATACTTAATTATGTGTTCGTGTTTTATAATAACTCAATAAATTAGCTTAGAGACGAATAAACGGATACATGTACGTTATGGTACTTGTAGGTGAACTTGGGTGCAGGTTCATCTGTGCTCATACCACCCAGTATTTACGTATTCTACTGCGAACTTTTGTGTTTCCGTTTAAAAAGTAATTAGAACTACAGGCTCAAAAAGGCATAAAGTCAAAAGTCAAAGTCAAAAATCTTTATTCAAAATAAAAGTGATTACACTTACAAAAAATCTACCACCGGTTCGTAATTTAATATAACATATAACATCTTTGCACCTAAAGTTTGTTGTGCGTTGGTGTTGTCAGGAATGATTGAAATTTCATACGGCATTAATGGTTGCGGCTTAGAAAAGGTCACCGAGACTTGCCTGTTAAAAATATGAAAAGTTGCAGGAATTTTGGAGCCACTTTGAAGAACTAACCGTTCTTCATACAAACGAAATGATCGCGTATGTTTAGTTTTGGCAGCGTACGCACGGAAAGCGTCCGGGCAAACAATTTTCTAACCGGCCACGTTGACATTAGTAATTATATCGCAAAAAACACAAACATACAACATATAAACGTGCAATACCTTTATTGTATTGATGTTATAAACTATAATCAAATAAACTCTTCATAGTATTATGGTAAAAATAGTATTATTTATATGTGAACAGTCCCGATTCATGCATTAGTTCAATGCAATATGTAATTATCCGTATTAGCATAAGCCATCGTTTCTATCGTATTACGAACCAGTGAAACAAAGGTCAAGGATTTATAGCCGAGCTGAAAGTACGGAAATAACTACGCCTGTTACAAATGATGTGGTCTCGATGTATTCATTTTCTACAACTATTTGTATATCCTTAATGGTTCACTATTCATATTGCATTAAAAAACTTTCAAAATCGTCATACATTAATGTAAATAAAAGACTATAATATACTATTTGTTACATAGTCAACCGCCGTGATGAAGCTGGCCCACTCAACTTCCAAATCGAAACACAAAAATATTAAGTATTGCTTTTTAGCGATAAAATTTGTAATGAGCTGGTGATAACTATCCAGACGCCTTCCACAAATTCGTACTTACAAGTAAAACGGACTTTCGGAAAGACTTTTCATATGAAACTGACATCAATTATAGCAAAATATATAAAAAACAAGTATTGTAATATAAAATTATACAGTTATTGGCAAGTGTGTATTGCTTCCTGGTGTAATTAAAATCAAATAAATAACCTATATGTGAAGCACAATTGCCCAACAAGGTATAGTTAACGGAACTAAAATTCTGATCTATACGTTAATACGCGATACGCGTCACGTTATTTCGCGAATATACATATGTGTAATTATTTTATTTCACACAATTTATGATTATACAACAGTAAATATTTGCTAATTTGTCGAAACGAAAACATTTGTCAGTGTATCAAATAAAATATAATCCATCGAAATAATTCATTGATCTTTCTGACGACAACTGCTATAAATATTTACGTTTTTTTGAGGAAAACTCTAAGCTATAAGGCAAATAAAATTATACAGGCTACCTACCTCAATAGAATAAAATTTAAATCTTCTAAATCGGTCAACTCTTATTAATCGATGAATAGATAACAAAAAGAGGTTCGTGTCGAAATTACTACTGTCCATTTAAAAAAAAAAAGAATGTAATAAACATACCGCCGTAATATTATTGATGTATTAGTTACATAGTTTTTCTATCTAAGTAAATATATCTATCTAAAAATAGTTACCATTCATGATTCAAGTCAATGTACCATCGGTATTTTCACACTGGCGAAGGTGCGTCTCCTTGTCACGTATATCAGTTCAATCGTCATGCGCACCAAACCCATTGGCACGCTACTGCTATTATCGACTTCATACCACTTTACAATCAAATTGAGCACTTATGAGTAAATGATATTGATACCCATTCATTGTTTTATTTTAATAATATAAAACCTTTAAACCTGCAGCTTGTAATTTTGTAAATAATTTAAGAATATTAAGCGTGAAACCAAATGATAGAATATAATGTAACAAAACAATTCCACAATAATAGTGCGATCGTGCGAAAACAGAATCCGTGAAGAATTTTAGATTTATGGGAATCATCACATATCCTAGCTATATAAATTCTAAAAACGTAGTGCCTTCAATGTGCTAATACTAGCACGCAGGTAGAATCAGGATTCCGTCAGCGGCATGCAAAAGCATAACTAGCATCAGACAAGAACCGGGACGAACGACCTCGATGTTCGCGGAATGAATACAAAACATCCCAAACGTATGATCGACTTTACGTAGCCGAAAATAAAAAAGAATAAGAATATTACATCAGGCACACACTTGACATACTTATTCTACCGTTATTCATTTTCAAATGAATCAAATTTGGTGTGTCAAAACTTTCGAGCGTACAAATATTAAATGGTGCAGTCCAAAGTGGCACCGGTCATGACCAATCGGATTCCCGCACGCACTTCCTGCACCGAAAACATCGACAACTACGTACTTAGGTATAAATCAATAACTCAAAGGTACTTGGACGAAATAAAAGTAATCAGCCAACTGCTGTTGACTATCCGCTAACAACGAGGGGTCAACTTTAAGGATTTCCGTTTCGCTTTAAATATTCACTATTCGTGTAATAATGGAATGCCGTTTGTACGATCTCACGTTTCGAACCTTCTAGATCATTCATGTTATTTACGAATAGTAGGATCCTTACGTGAGAATCGGCTCTTTGTAATGTTTTGCAGGAACCGTTAACATAAACGAAAGATCTTTTATTTAACATTATAACTGTAATGAAATTTAATAGATATCTTAAAATCGCACTAATAATGTTTGCGAAAATTTGCACTTTAAAGAATGTCCATTGTAAAGAATAAACAATACAACAAAAAGTCCACTGAGAATAAAACCGAGATATAAGTTGATGAAATGTGTGAGAAACGATTCCATCTACACAATTGTTCGTTTAGATTAATTTCACAAGACTTACCTAAGTAGAACAATCAGTATGCAGGATAGATTTTATAATATCTACGTTTCAACTAAATAACTTCTATTGAATTAAAGAATCTTGAAAAATCATAAAGGCAAATTTTATATATCAATTGTATTTTTATTTACCTTTATATTTTATTTAAATTCATTCTAGACACATTAAATATAACATAAGCATTACAAAATATATTAAATATAATGATTTAGTGTGAGTGTGTTTATTAATTATAAATCGAACCAAATAAAGCTTTAATTGATATGTAGGCTTCAAAATTCGGTACGAAAAAGTCGGTATCGGTGGGTGGGCAAAATGATTTAATTACAGTAAACCGAAGCAAGTTCTTTCGATACGATAACTGGTATGAATCGTTTGCAAATTGTATAATTTTTTTTATAAAGCTTTCCCGTTTAGGTAGTCAGAGATAAGAGGCATAAATTAGTTTAACAGTTTCATATTCCAAGCGACTCGGGTAACGGAATAAGCTGCATCGAGTAAGTGGAGCGTTGCATTCTCACATGATAAGTACCGCTGTTTGCGTTGTCTACGCAAGGGAACTGATTTATCTTTTTGCAATTCACTTCCGTTGTCAGTGTGTATCGTGAGAAAAACAAGCACCACTATCAGTCGGTCCTGCTAATTAGAGATAGTTTTCCCAGCATTGCTCAGATGTACACTCTATTTCTATATTTTTAATGAGATCCATAGGAACAAACCGCAAGATCGCAATAAGAAAAAGTGATGACGTAAAAATTGGCCAAATATAAATCTTTTTTTTTTTTAATTTGATCACTCTCATCATGTTCACTTGAATCAATTAGATATGACTATATTTAGATAGAATACCGGATAGTATTTTTTTTAATATTCAAACACGATATCCAAACGCAATTTGCTGTTGTAACATGATGACATGCGAAAGGTGGAGCACGCAATGTCCGTAAACCTATCAAGCTCGACCCTTCGTGTAACGGTCTCGGAGCAAGGACTCGGGTTACCAACGTCTTGTTCTCCAATATCTTCGTAGGAAGCAAGTCATATGGTTAATATATTGCTGAAGATGAGTACATGCGAAATAATAAGAAAACAATGAACATCACAACTCCAAGAGAACTAATAACAAGTACCTCATGGAATTTATTCGCTACGATAACGTCGAATCATTAACATCGCATTAGTTGAATTATTTTGTAAATAGTAAAATGACACCGAAGTTTTATGTTAATGTTTGCGGGTCATTGCTCCTCGTAATATCGCTTTATAATATTTTATCGCTTTCGAGACGTGAAAATAAAACACGCTATAAAAGTCACAAGAACATGAGTAATATTCTGTATGATATCTGACGCGATCGTTGATCGATATGTACTTTAGATATGATTCATAAATGTAAAACTGTCCAATTAATATTGACCTCCAAACGACGAATTATTAAAAGCGTACCCAAAAAAGATTAAATCTTTTAAAATGTCAATACGTTTGAATTCAATATCGTAAAAAATATAATCACTGCAAAAGGTTTGTAAGCGGATATGCAGGTACGCTTTATTCGAGGCGAGCGCTATGCGGGCACAATTTATCAATCACTGACAAAACTTTAGAAACATGACCAGCGGTGAATTTGCAATTAAACCTACAAATTTATTTTTGCCTTTAAATGGAAATAGAAATTTGTCGAGTAGTACAAATTATCTGCTTATATAGTTATTTGTAACAAATATAGTTCATCGAAATCGATTTAAATGCTACAGTATGTTTAACGAATGTGCGATTCATAACGAATACTATCGGACGTAGGTTTAATATTTTCCATTGCATGTTCCACAACATCCATTAAGGTTCACGTGGCTATGTGTATCAACATGATTTAATTCCAAGGACGGCGTTGCTGTAGCGTACTCCAACGAGGTACAATTTACATAGTCAGCCGCCGGAAACCAAGCGGTACGTCGAAATGGACACGTGTCTGAATTGTTACATGGACGTTTGTAGACCGACCTTGGCTGACCACCATCCACGGCAGTTCAATCGCTACCATAAGCAGCCATAGACTGTAATAATACCAGATTACTATTCAACATCTCAAACCGGATATCTTCTGTATCCTGTGTTTATTACACTAATATAATAGCAAAATGGCTGCTTCAAATAGATCTCAAATATTGTACAAACGCGTTTAATTTTACTGATAAGAGATATAATTTAATTTTTCTATATAAAATTTAAGCTTTAATAAAATAATTTCTTGTAGCGATATACGTAAATTGCTATAGTGCTGATTATCGTCAAGATATTCAAAACGATTTGGCCTTCGTACGTTATTATTTAGTGATCTAGACCAGACATCTAGGCGCATAATTTGACATGTCGTCACATCCGCCCCGATGACCGGTTGCGCAAGCAGTGGCTATGGGCATTGTATGCAAAGTGTCCATGTTCCGCCGAATACTGACTCAAGCGCGCTAACGGTAACTATAAGTTAGCTGTTCATGCATAAAAATGTTCGCAAAAATTGCGCGTTCGAATATAAGTAAAATATTTGAAGTGTTTAATGTTAATTACAGATCGAAAATGTTTTGTATGCTTATCAAAAATTGTTTTTTAGTTACTACATTGTATAAAACAATGTCGCTTTCTCTGTCCATGTATTAGGGATACATGTTAGCTTAAATCTTTAGACGTATGTAGTGGATTTTGATGGGGTTTTTTTTTAGACTGATTCGAGAGGAAGATTTTTGGATATAATACACATACAATATAGTTAAGAAACATTATAATTTTAGATGCTTCTAATGTGATGTGATGTGAACAGATATTGATTTTGATGATTAAATATTTAGTATCATTATTGCACCTGCGAAGACAGGGCGGGTCGCTAGCAAATAATAAATTAATGAAAGTAATTTCATTGTTAACATCCCAATTGGAACAGCCCATAATATATAAATATGGAGTTTTATGACAACTTTTAAATGAATGGCTTTTTTTATACAAAAAGTTCCGATACTATATTCGGAAGCAAAACAAATATATTAACGGACAAATCTTTTTCGACCATCCGGCTTGCATTTTCTATTGTCACAATAGTTCTGCCTTTAACCAATCTCCCGCTTCCGGATGCACACGACGTAATACGATTAAAACGGACGTGTAGCAAAAAACTATACAAAAGGCAAATCATACAAGAGCTTACGAATGATGTTTATATAACAACGGACAAACACAGTAGCCCTTTGAAACGAACGCTTGCCGCTTATAAATTATTAAATCTGAATTCCTATTACAAATAAAACGTCACTTAAAATACAACTATTCAAAAACCCGTATTTACATATTTTCTTATGGTTTATTTTTTTTTGTATTAATTATAAATACTTGATTTTCGTGAGTGGCTTGTATCAAATTATTACAATATTAAAAACGATATATAAATTAATACGTCTTCATCTGCCGGCAGCTCGAGAAGCCGCCTCGTGTGAAACAAATCCTGACCGGCACCGGACATCCGTCTTTGTCGATATTCCCGTTCTACATCAAAGGGAACCATGAAATTTAAACGATTTGCAACCTTAATTTATGTTATAGAAAGCCTATGTTTGCGTTACTGATAATGCCAATCATTCGAATGCCCTAATACATCTTGCCACTAAAATATACTTGAATTGCAGTAGGCGCAGACGTATGAACAGCGCACGCGGAAATATTTGGTTACAAATGATTTGATTATTTTATGATATTAACTCTAGTTAATTACAAAGTTTGCAAATAATTTTCAATTATTTAGAACAGATATACTAAATTAGGACTAAAGAAGATAAAAATAAATTTATTTATGACAGAAGTTACCTAATCATTTTGTGATTTTAAATAAACGAGAGATTTTGACGGGGCTAATGAACACCTTTACCTGAAACAAACAAGAAGATAAATTTGAGCGTCTGAATGTCGAGAGCACAGAAATAGACAATGATATTAAATTTGTCACTTGGTACATTTGAGTGGTCACTAACGCAAAACGTAGGCGTCGCCCACGTCCACTCTTGTTTCCGCTGCGGACTTCGGAGAGGCGCCTTTCCCATGAAATAATCCCATCACATACCGCCGTTGTCTAGGCGGATAATAGATCATACTTTAACGCGCCTATTAAATAACATTCGCTCATTCGAATTTGATGTAGTCGATTATTTATAAGAAACATTGACCTTGGTCGAGGTCTCACGCAGCGGACGTCGACGGTCGTAAAATAAAAACGGCTCTCAGCCACAAAGACTAACAGACAGACGGCCATAATATATGGCGAGACGTTCACACGATTGACGGCCGATAGGTCCTCCGTCAGAGCGCTGGCATCCGGCATTCAAGGTGACACTGCCCATCCTTGCAGATCCGGCCCATAAAGGTAATATTATCAGTAAAACAATAGACACATCGAGAACTGAAATGGAAGTCAAATCATCATTGGTTCCCATTTTACTGCTATGCGACAAAATGGGTTTACACAACACTACGGTATATAAATAGAATGTGTTTTTAAATCCATTATATAAGTCAAAGTCTTTCTGTTTATTTTCAATCGTAAATATCTGATAAGACCAGATTATAACTGAACAACTATCTCGACTTTAACGGCCGGTGGATATTATTCATTGATTGTAATAAATACTGCTTTAGCAACACATCGCTGACAGCGAATCGAATTGTTGTCCGTGTGCGGTAGAATGTCATTACGTCGAATTAGAGCACACCACCGGCAGCTTGCGCCCGCGCAGTTCGTCGACCGATCGCCCACCGCTCATTTTGCTTATTGATCTTATTCAATCGATCCTTCGTGATTGATAAACCATATCGTGGGTGTGACATCGGTCCGAACGTATTAAGAGCATCTAAGGAATTCTTGGTTCAAAGCTTGAATACACCTATTATGGCCTACGCTCGTCCAATATTTTGTGACTTGAGTGGATTCTCGCTACAGGATTTTTTCTTTGCGTAGGGTGGAGCATAAAGCTTAGTGTAGGTTGAAGTATAAAGCAAGATGGAGGCGGTGATGGGATAATGTATATACGTTCGTATTTACAGTTATTTCATACCCTACCTACGACATGATCATTTTTACTAGACGTGTTAAATATTCATTAGAACCTTTTCATAACCATACGAATAAAAAAACTTGTCATCACGAATTGTGACTGTATTTCATCGTCTTGTTAAGCTGAATGAAGGGAAGAATCACCCATACCATAGTTAATTTGGATATTCAACTGAATCATATAAAGTAACGTCTATTTCCTTCTTATTATAGGACCTATGTTTTAGCGTTATCTGTTCCAAATTTAAGATATTACTACATTTTATGTTCTACATTTAATGATTTTTTTTTTTTGCAAAACTTGAGCAAGTGTTAATATAAGTTTATACGAAAGTAACATGCACAATAAAACAACTTCAGTGAAACGTATTGCAAAAATTATTACATGTACAACGCAATTCTCGTCTATTCCTAAGCACTTACATAATGTGCATGACTAAACGGGAAGTAAATAAAGTCAAGTCGAAGAGTAAGTTTTACGTAAAATTACAATTCCCACTCACTATTAAATTGATATGAGCGTAACGATTGGAAAATCACACCATGCACACACACACACAAATTGTACATTGTAGACTTTATATTGTACATACACAATACATACTTTTTTACAGAAATAATCTTACTGATTTTTTTCTATTTTTTTCAAGTATACTCTTAGTGATAAGAGCTACCAACGGTTCAGAATGCAAAGATGAAAAAGAGGCTTGTCCATTGCATTATAGATGTATAAATCAATCAATTTAACTCGAAATCTCTTTGAAAATGTCTATGTTTGGACAGTATAATATGGCTCATTTATTACTTTACCTAAAATGAAGCAGTTATATGAAATAAAGATAAATAAAAGTCCAGTTATCTAGTTAAATTCAACTAAAAAAGCAGATAGGCTAGCAAGCCATTTACAGGTCCTAATTAGGCACAAGGCAAACGGAAACTCTAACACCGACGCAGCCGCCTTCTCGCCTTCGGAGATAGTCTATCGAATTCTTGAAATTGTTTTTTATTTTTTATATATTGGTGTGATAGATGTCAAAATAACATACTAGTCCAGTTATATTTCACGAATTGATTAAATGAAAAGTATTAACAAATATATTTTTAATAATCAGACCAAGTACATAAAATTTCACTTTCACTTCAATAGTCAGTTTTAACACTATAATATTATATTGTAAAATACAAAAGATCTAAACTAATATACATATTTTTTTATAAAAAATAAAATAATTATGTATATTATTTTTGACGTTTCTTGAGCTGGATATTACAAGAAGAGGTCTTCTCGTTAACTGGGAAAGATTAACAGTTACCGTGATAAGTGATTATCTTTATTAGTTTCAAACATCGCCAAATTCTTGTGATGATGACGTCAAAATAATAAATAAATCGATAAAAAACAGCATGTGTCTTACTTTGAAACTGGTTTAATAACAGGAAGAATTCTTACAACATATTTGTCAATGTCGTTCTGCGCGAACCTTAAAATCAAATATATTGAATTTAGATGGCTTACCTAAAGTTTTGGTTGCAAAATATAAATAGATTTAAATACAAGGAGGTTTCATTTAAATACATAGCAAATACAATGCACATTTAATTACAGGAATACCCCGTTGTAGTTTTGCAATTATCAAATACCAAAAGTACAACCCTCATGGGTATTCGTAAATATAGGAATAGGGGGATAATCTTTCAACATTATGCACGCAAACGTTCAGAATTTGAAAGAAAGGGTGTTATTAGAGGGGTGAGAAAAAACAAAAAAATATGAAAATGTATAATTTGGCTGTAACTATTGAATTCAATTTTATTTCCTAAAATGATTTACTACAGAGTTTTTCTCAGTACTATCGACATTCCGAGCGATATTGGCAACTTTAAAATTAATCTTATACACTAAAGAATTGATAATGCTTGTAAGAACCTACTTGGATATAGTACATTCTGATTCATTTGATATGATGAAAAATTCGCAATCGAGAAAACATAGCTATATAGTATGGTTTTGGTTTGCTGAAAGTGTGTTTATAGCATCCGCTTTCCTGCCGTATACCGACGAAAATACCGTTACGCCCGCACAACTAAACTCCATTGATTTACATACGCAAATCATGACGAATTGCCCACAATGCACGTCCTAAATGTGCTTCTCCGATTGCTCGACATTGGAACCATTGGACCATTTCTAACATTTTACTCTTCCTCAAAAATAACTCCTTTTCATAAGCCTTTTTTTTAAATTCTCTGCCTTTTTTTAAGGCCGATAATATCTATCAATAATTTCTTTAAAGAAAATCTATATACTGGCTATATTTAATCTTGTTCGAAGTGTACAGTAAGCTTATAGAAATTTACTAACAGTAAACTAGAATTAATTAATGTTCGTTGACTATTTTAATAACAATTTGTGTAATCAGTGTTCGATCATTAGAAAGCTATAAAAGAGAGGATTTAAATAAAAAACGAAGTAATGTTACATGGTGAGACTTAAAAAATTTAACACTCGTTAGCGCATCCGGTGACTTACGATTGCGTTTATTTCTTTTTGTTTTGAGTTCGATCGTAAAAAAGAAACAAATCAAAAGTACTGCATAGGACACAGAAACGAAGAGTATCCTGTCGCCACGGGCGAGGGAAGGAGGCAGGCATCCATGAATGGCCCTAACGAACTCGCTGGCCTTGGTGGGACGGCCCGCCGACCGGCCGCGCACTCGCGCCGGCCCGCGACAAGCAATGGATACATAATATTATGGATGTCACAAAACGACCTCGATATACCAAGCTATTCAAGAAATTTGAAAATCGAAAAGATTTTGATCGAAACCCACAAAAAATCGGATATGTTATCACCTCTTTCAAATCACAGATCGTTGCCAATAGCCATTTATAATTGGAAACAATTTTAATGAATACCGAGCAAACCATTCCGTACGTAACTGTGTAACAACACAACAGGAAACGTATAGTTATTGCATTATATATAACTATAATCACATACGCGGTAAACATCTCATTCACAATCCTTTGATTGAGACTGAATGAGTGACGTGCTCTGTGTATACAATTCACCGCGTAACAGGAAGTTAAACGAGTCCACCTATATCAAGGACGTTAATATCAAAACTGGATTTATAACATTAATCACGGCATTTATGTAAATAAGACATTTCTCCGTCGCAATATGACTTTGGAAAGTTCTCGACATTTTTATATGACGTCTAGTTTCCGTCCGTGGCTTCGCACGTGAGTTAACGTTGATTATGATAAGTTAGTTACCCCATATTTTCTCTGAGCCTCTCATATTTTTAAGTCGAATTTAACGATAATCCATTGAATCGTTAAAAAAAACAAATAACCCTCGCAAAGAAATAAGGATAGAAATTTAATAGAAACATATAATGAAATAGAACTCATAAAATTTAATACCTTATTGTATTAAGGAATGAAGAATAGTATAGAACCAAGACGATGCTTCAAACAGATGAATCGTGGCATAAAATAAACTGCAACGATTTTCTCTGCCCACTCGAGCTACATTAAAGATGGGCAACAAAACAATTCATAAGTGTTCTCGACTTTGTGACCTCAACTTAGAATATGTGATCCAAGTCGACGGTGAATCGACCTTGAAAGAATAACGACACGCTAACCCAATTTAAGACGTGCCTGCGCGTGCCTTCGAGATATTATGAACTGTTTGGTTTCAAAACATCTGGTTTTATAAGTTGTAATCACGTTCTAGATCCATATTATAATTGCAATATTCTTCTAGATTATTCTCGAACTGTTGTATAAACAATAACATATTTCTTATTTATTGTTATTCTTTTAATTCGTATAATCGATATTTATAATTGTATGTACAAAACATTGCAATTATCCACATTGTGCAAACCATTTATAAACAAACGCATTCCTACATTTATTGATTTAATAATAGATCCATCACGTGCATTTGCATCACAAATCTCAAGAACCTCTAACTACTTGTCTCTGTAAATAAAACCGCAAGATATATCCCTGTATGCATGCACATTTTAAATGTTAATACATATTTTAACTAAGACCTCTAGAACACATTACTCCATTACTGATTTATTACAACTCACATTCCACAATCTACTTTAAATATAATTGAATGTAATAGGTCTTATAAGCTATAAAATATAGTAATTAAAACAATAACACGTACAGGTGATGACACTAATGAGATTACTATAAGGCAATTTATTGCATTTAGCAGTTTTCTTTTACGATTAAACAGAATCCCAATAATTAAGGTTTTATGGGTTCTTGGGTATAGCGTTGTCCGACGACGACGAAACGGGAACGAAAATATTGGAAAACGTCTTAAACTAAGTCCGATATCATATTAAACTAAAACAGATTTATATTTTTACTAAAAAAAAAACATCAAACGTCAAATTAACAAGGAACTCTTAAAACGAAGAGATTTGATAATTATAAGAGCATTTCAAATTAAGACCGTAGCGGAGACGACGGAAGGGTCAACTCGTGAGCTATGATCGCCGGTTGCTTTAAGCACGAATACAAAAATTTACTGCAACATTTTCGAATACCAACGACGGTACTGTTTAGTATCGGTTAATTTACCACCCGAGAACCGTGAACGGACGTTGACCTGGTATTGTAGATGTCTCAAAAACGTCTAACGAACGCTCGTAGGGTTTAGCAATCTGATCACAACTCGGATCTGCGTTCTGAAAACAGAATAAGATGTAGGGACTTGAAGACTTCCTGACTCACGAACAATGCCTCATTATAGCGCTGTGTTACCAATAACTGAACTGAGGAAGTCGATATCTATTCGCAAGGCACAATAGGTGAGCGACATCCGAACCTCATTACTGGCACTCGTTTCCGTTGGCAATTTACACGCAAGGCACTTTACTGAGCTAAGCATGCTTATTTTGTAGTGGATAGCTTTAATAAATTAATTGGTAATTTAATTTGTAACAATGATTGTCGATATAGTAAAAATCATAACCGTTTTTTCAATTTTGATGTTATTATATAACAGTTATACCTTTTACAAGGCATACATGTTTCGCTTATCTTAAGAATAGAAGAGAATATGATATTGACTACAAATTAGTATTAGTTTATATTCCAACATCAGACAGTACTATTTACTATAATTACTATATTAGGTACTAGCACAACACATTGTTTACACTCTTCCTGTCTGAAGGGTGAGCATTGATTAAGGTGACCAGTATTATTATTTTATTTATTGATATATAATTTGTGTATTCTATATTTATACTTATTTATAATTACAGCACCACCCACCTCATATTCTATGAGCTATCTTAACCACCATAGGCTGCCTGTGTAGCGTTAAGATCGGCTAAAGTGTACGCTTCTTTTATATATACTGTATCCATGTTGTTTTTATTTATTTTCTCTATTTGGTTTACAATCTTTACTAATATTATAAATGTGAAAGTATTACTGTCTGTCTGTCTGTCGATCTTTTACTAGCAAACCACTGAACAGAATTTGACGAAATTTTACTACTATTTTAGCCTAACGCAACAACAACAACAACAGCCTGTAAATTCCCACCTCTGGGCTAAAGGCCTCCTCTTCCTTTGAGGAGAAGGTTTGGAACACCACGCTGTTCCAATGCGGGTTGGTGGAATTCACATGTGGCAGAATTTCTATGAAATTTGCCACATGCAGGTTTCCTCACGATGTTTTCCTTCACCGCTGAGCACGAGATGAATTATAAAGACAAATTAAGCACATGAATCAGCGGTGCTTGCCTGGGTTTGAACCCGCAATCATCGGTTAAGATGCACGCGTTCTAACCACTGGGCCATCTCGACTCTCTAAGCCTAACACATGACAAGCAAACCCTTTAAGCAAACGAAGCTGCGGGCAAAAACTACTAAAGCATAAATTAAAGTAAGAACACAAGAGACTATACCTTTCCATGGTTTGCGGTGCACAAATGATTAATAATACTTACTTTGCCAGCGTCTATTGAGCACTGGTGAGCGCTTATCATCAGGTAGCACATTTTCCTGACTAAGCGGTTATTATAAACAAAAACAAATCCGAGCTAACAAATCCGTATCAATTAGCGTGACGCGAACAGTGTAAGTACATGCTATCGCCGCGTAAACATAACTGGCCTTGAGGGACGCGTGTTAACGGATGTTAAATGATTTGGCAAATACATTTATAATAGAACTTTCGTAGTTTATGTTCATTATTGAGACTCGATATTTTATATAAGTATCTTATGCTTATACAAAATCGTACTTTGATCATCCACTGAGCATACTTAACATAAATACAAATATATACAATACATTACTCTTGTTTTCTAGAATGTTCTAGAAGTCGTATTTCCAAATCAGTCATTTATGAGATAGTTAATATTCTGTGTATATTTTTACGCCAGGCTATTAGGCAGGGCAGTTGCCCCGGCTTCACTTGCGTTTAAGAAGTTCTTTGTCAGGTATTAGGTATAAAGGTATCTAATACCTTGCTTTGGAATTCAAGCTTGCCCTATGGAAGATTTCATCAAACTCGGTCCAGTAAATTGGCCGTGGCAACAGAGTTAATAACTCAAGGACAGACAGAGAAAGAGTTACTTTCGCATATATAATATCAGCATATATGATCTTGGTAAATATAATGTTTTGTATGTACGAAGAAACTGACTTTTAAAATAAACAATTTACAACGTAAAATAAACGATTAAACTAACAAATTAAAACCAGCTACTGAATTTATACAACCGAATCACCTAAACGGAGTCAGTGATGACACTGAATATTCAAAGGATACATTGGTTCTCCAGGGCTACCAGAGTTCGATCGGTTCAGTGTCGCAAACGCGCATGTGTTGCAGGTCAAGACCTAGATATCCTAGGTCAAATACATACAGCGCATCTATGTACTTGTACATGAATATTTATCACGACTCCTATATTTCAACTGACTAGGAAATTTCTATTATTTGATATTCACTTTGTTCTAGATAGTACAATAAATAAGTAAGTTTTAAATAATATATATAAAACAAAACGGAATCAAGACGATTAAACCAAAAACTAAAAAAAAAACTTATTAATCTTCGATGTCGTTCTCTCGACACGTTTTAATTTCCTTAAACGGACACCGCAGCCGTTACGTAAACAAAAGGCGAAATCAAATACAATATCCGTAAAGCAAGCAAAACAAACAGTACGTGAGGATCCTTACAGCAGTGATCCGTGCGGGCAATACGCAGGACATAAAAAGAGCAAACAAGATTTGTTATATGCAAACATTGTAGTCATCTCGGCGGTTCGACCTTTATCTGTGAACCTCCTACGCCGCACGTAGTGGCACAAGAGACGAGCGTGCAGTGCGGCAAACATTTGCCATGTCAATATTTGTCACGAGCCCCCGCGATTGCGAGGCCGCCCTACAGCATTTCCATCACGCACGCAATCCATTATTGAAAGCGACATCTCTTCGTAAATATTCATTACAAATAAATATAGAATTCTAAATTAAATATTCCATATGAAATATTGAATAAACAAATCAACTCGGGAGCCAAAAGGAAATGTTTCTAGATCACTAACCTTAAAAGCAAATCATAAAATTATATGTTCAAATTCTAGCAATTAAGAACTCGCCTGAGTAAACTCTTGGTCGCTGTTTTAATGAATATATTTTAACAGGGCAGTACAGCGTACGGCGGAAAACGCATAATGACTTCCGCTGGCCAGACGACGAAAAACATCGAAAATAAAACGACGTGGCTGACTAAGATCGCCTCGATAGTCCTCCGATCAGATACATTTTTAATTTTACAAAAAGACTACTCCGCAACTCACATACCATATAGAAACATGTTTTGTGTCCAGGATTTTATCTATACAAATTGATGTACGTACGATAGAAAGCACGCAGGAAAAGATAAAATAGAAAGAATTTTTAAAGTGGAATAAAACCAGCCGTTCTAAGCCCTTGGTTGAGTAAGAGCCGACTAAGGGACTTTTTGTGATAAGCGCATCCATCAATACCACCTGCACTTAGCACCTTTGCATATTTAGTAAAGTAAACAAAATTACCCACCCACAAAAAGACTTTGGGCGTCAAACAATTATGCAACCGTAAATAATTGAAATGCCTTTTGATTGTCATGATAACTTACGATGTAACAAAGAAACTGCTTTCCCTAAATACATACAGGCCAGCTAAGAATAATACATGATTACAGTTATTTCCATGTGCCAAATAAAAAATAATTTAAATTATGTAAAATAAAGTATTCAAATTCCTATTCCAATATTGATATATTTCTAAAAACATATTAACGAATTAAAGAATTTCAGTTCAATCGATCGCACTGTCTTTTGTCTTTCTTCTTTAAAATAAAGATGATCATTCACATACACCTTGAATGATCTAGACAGAATCTCTAGTCAATAACCATAATGTTTTATTCCGTTTCATAAATACGTACATTGAATTACAATCAGATCCGGGTTCAAATGCCTATTATTACATTAATATACCGCACTCAACTTCAAAATATTTCCATTCCTACGGAAACAAAGGGCTGTCTAAAGCAGCAACATATAATATCATTGTGCTGTTAAGAACGAATAAAATCTAATTATTTTTTACTTATGATGTTTAAGCATTACGAATATTTCTAAAATAATTTATTTCATTAAACAAGTCGACGTTTAAATCACTGAGTGTAATTCATTAAACTCGAATGTCAGAATCAGTCGAATATTAATCATAAATAATTGCTCCAACTATAACATTAATACCAGAAAATTCCGTATAATTATAAAACATCAGATCTTATACACCGATTACTTGGCCCTTATAATTACGAGCACACGTGTCTAGTGAGCCACCAGCTCGCATCGTGATTCACCGATGGCGCATACCGGAGCCTTGTCTCCAATAATCTACTATCTTCTTTTATTGAATATGGAATAGACGAGTGAAGGATATAAACAAGGCAGCATTTTATTCATTTAAATTCCTGATTCCTATATATTATTTTACAGAATCATAGACTATTCTAGTTGTAAGTAATCATAAGTCGCTTACCGCTGCCTATCTTTAAAATTACGCAACTGATTTTGATGCATTTTTTTCAACAGATAGAGTGGTTCAAGGGGAAGGAAGTATATAAAACATGGACAATTTAGTAAAGAAACACTGACAATTTTAGAATTTTCTATTGTGATATCATAGCATTGCACCCGTGCGAAACCGGGGCGGGTCGCTATTTACAAATATTCCTATTATTCGTTTTTATATTAAAATGAAGACGAGTTTAACGCCAGTGTTAGGTTACCTACGACTCTCACAATGGTAAGTAGTATAACAATAACTAATGAGATTAAGCTGTGCGTTCTTCACAGCATAAATGACTCCTCGTCCAGAAACAGCATGCCTGACGCTTGATGGTATAATAATGGTATATGGAAAAGCTTCAATATTATCTTCACACGTTCAAAGCACGGCCACTTTTCGTCTACGGCATCTAGCATGACTATAAACACTTCTACGAAATAACATCGCAGGTTGTTTACAATCGCAAAATTGAGGAAAATAGCCGGAGGAAACATCAAGATAATAACACGCCTTGCTTGGTATTACGCACTGAGATGGAATGTTTCTTTTGATTTATGTGAATATATGAGAATTTGCAATTTCAAAGAAGCTTTGATGACGACTACGTAATACGTAGTTAGCGAAGGCGCGGTACAGTGACCATAAGTATGAGTAAGTAGGTATAATGGATATAGTCACAGTCTGAAGCTTCGTCATGGGAAAATGAAGTTCGAATTATAAATCTAAAAGATGTATAATGACCATCGCTATTGAAATCTTTCGTGTAATAATAGAATATCGTGGGAAGGATATTCATTAAAAATATATTTTCATTTTAAAACAATGCAACTGTACCAGAACATCAAATTAATTAGGGAAACTACCTAACATGTCTTTAACATCTAAGCTGTGTTAATAAATCTAAACTGTTAAATTATTTCGATCGATAAAATGCACGTTTAAATAGATAAAGAGTTTTATGCAAGCCTGAGTTGTTTTCGAACGATTGTATTGGATTGATGAACCAATCATTTCATTTGTAACATAATTACAGCCGAGATAATAATCGATTAAAAACCTGACTTATGCGACACAATTAAGTGGTCGAGATGTCAAGAAATTATGAACAAAAAGTTTTCCCCGCGTCTTATACGAGATGTGCATTGTTTAACATTGGCAATGAGAATTTCATTTGACGTTTATATTGTTCATTTACTTAAGTTAATTAAGAGTTTTGATAAATCGAAGATAATGTTTAAATTACTTCTTTTTTTTTTGAATCACTTGAATAGTCGTTTTATAATTTTTATTTATACTAACATAATAAATGCAAAAATAACTTTGTATGTCTGTCTGACTCTTAACCTTTTACGGCCAAGCCACTGAACCGAATTTGATGAAATTTGGAGTCAAATACGAAGCAATCTTGATTCTCAAGGAAGACTTCATTTTTATACATGCGAAGCTATTGGCAATAACTAGTCAAATATAATGCTGCGAACTGTTTTATCGAACCAGCAAAAAACTCCTTAGTCACTTTTTTATACATAAAAACCTTAAATTCAACGTAGTGTCATCTCAGTATCATTTATACATTTTTTACTGAGTACATATATTATAAATAACTCTACATATCACTTATTTAGTATAAGAAAACATATTGTAAAGAAACCGAAAATAAAACAAAATATAGGCGGCATTTGTTATCGTTAATTTAATTGGATATAAGACCATTTAGGGAACATTTGAGTATAGTGTCGCATGTCGTGATCCCGACCTGTGCCAGCGTCGCGAGAGAGGAAGTCGGGTATGGCCGAGAGGCGGCTACACGATATCCCTTTTATGCGGCCCAATTAACGGACAACGATGGACCGGATGTACGTACACACAAGCATTAGCACCTTCACCCTTCTTTAATCTTTTTATGTGCACACGAAATTGTCTTGGGAAATTTACAGCCACCGCGGCAAATTTATTTTTAGTGTTCTTTTTTGAATTTCAAGTAGCAAACCGTTTTATTTATTAACATCAAAAATTTACACTAGTACATGTTGAATTCGAATTTATCAAATACTAAAGTCTATTTAAAGCGAGGTAATATCCATTTCCTGCTATAAAACGTTTTACAAATATAATATCTCAAAGTTTATACGAGAAGATATTTGGCGAACGTTGAAAGCTTTAAGCCGTTTTACGAGATCGACCAATTTTAGAAACGCTAATATTTCAATCGAAATCACAACTGCTGTTGTGTAATGGCATGCCCTTGGTTCCATTGGTCCATTCATAGCTTCATTGAGAATACAGCCATGCAAACATCGGTGCACTTGTATTCAACATGCGCGTCACGCTCTCATGAGCAAAGACACGTCTTAATGGGACGACCATTAAGGCTTACGGAGGAACTTCGTGCAATGTCGCGAAATATAATAAGACTCCTATTCATAGCTAACGTATCTGCGCAGCAGTTGATGTACTTTAGCAATATTGAACATCGATACTGATGACAAATAACTTTTAGGTATGATTAATAAATACACATGTATAATATGATATGAATAAATAAGGAGACAAGAACAAAACCAAATGAGCCAACTTTATTATCTTGGTGTGAGTGTCAGCTACGCTTGACTTGAGTTGTCAATCGTCACTACTTTATTACTGTTCGTGCACATTGCGTCCAATCGTGATACTAGGACGAAAAATCTTTTAAACCAACATATGTATATGAAATTTATACCAGAAGAGGTAACGCGTGCCTAACTTTTGAGTAAGTACATCGAGAATTTGACTTATGCATATAATAAATAATGAGAACATTATAGAACCTGTTTTAAGTATTAATTATTATTATAAATATTATTAGTTAAATACGGAAATCATGACGAGAATCTTATTTTATTATTATTGCCTCTTAAAAGCGGAAACAAAAACCCGTGCCAACAATTACGGAACCGCATGGCGAACGTATGCTACTTCCGTTTTCGCTCGAATGAATCCCACCCTACTTTAAGGGCTGATCCGGAAGGGACAAAATGTAATGAGCTTAAAAAGTCAACCGTACCTTTGTTCCGATTTTGACTTCCGCTCATTTGTTTGTTAAAAATTTGAATACGAATTAGTACCGGTTATTGAAATATGTAGTTACAAAGTAATGCTTTCATTTAGTGATGTTTTTCTCTATGAAGCCTCAGGCGTCTTTCCCACGGATCGACTTATTTTCTCAAGTGTTGGGATTTATTTCAGACAAGCCGTTTCCGCCATTTCTTTCGCGTGGATTTCAAACCTATTAATAGGTCCAGTTTTATAGACTTTCCAAGAAACCTTTTCATATCGATCCTGTACGTCGACGAAACGTTCGAACATTTAGCGTGTATATTGACATGTTCTTTTTTTGTAGGCCGTACTGTTTAAGAAAAAAATCTTTCTTATATTTCTATTTTCATCAAATAAACAAATTATTTCGGAACAAAGTATTCGTATATAAGAACAGAAGTGGCCGATATATTAAATATAAACAACCTTAAAGAGGGTGCGTATGACGGTGCGCGGACGCAAACCGGCGGCCTTATAAACTTCGAAGATTATTTATCGTTTCCTCTCTGTGTTTCGCCTTTGAACAATACTAATTTCAAACCAAAGAAACACTTCTTATAAAACAGCAAAATCATATCAGAGATATATTTGTAACTTTTTCTGATCACTTCGGTTTAACCTTTCCAGATTTTTATGTCATATTCATTAACAAAAGCAACATAATTTTCTATCGCTTCTAAATTTTAATAGAAGCGCTGTTTCATTGTAGTATCAGTGTCATTATTAAATTACTGTATACGCTATTATTATTATTAACGCGTGTGAATTGATCTTAATTATATTATGATTATAGAGAAATCTTCCGATCTTTCCCGAGAGGCGGACACTGACTCGATTGCCTAGTTTCGATATGTTTTAATATCTACTAGTGCGCAAAACATTGTAACAATTTAATATTGATATGCTAGAGTTTTAAACTCTCTAAAATAAAAAAAAATAAACTATCTGCTGTCTTTTTAAATACAAAGATGGCAATCGTAAAGTTTATACACAACCCTACAACTAAGTAATAACTCTTAATATATTATGCGATAAAAAAATATTCCGAAGTCGTAACATAAATCTGTGACAATTAACGCAGTAGGCATCGAAGACGCAAAACCTAAACGAACTAAGCATAATGAATCTTTAAACGATCTTTAATTCAATCAGGACGAAACAATGGTATTTGGAGATGTAAGACAAAGCATTCCAATAAAAAGAATCTTAGATAAGAATTCCCTTAACGAAGTCGAAATGCAATTAGACATCTTGTAAGAGTCAATCGAAACAGCGGGGTCCCGACCGCCATGTTTCTTAGTACGATGTCGTGGGAAGTGTTCCCATATTTCTTTCTCCCTACGTGATAGTTTTAATAAAGTTAAATACAACTTCGACGAACAAAAATACTGATTAAATACAAATAAACATCTCCAACGGCGCTACGAAACGAATATCTGCAGTCTGAATTCATTCCGACAATGCAACAGAATTATGCAACTTGGCAGAATAACGATTTCGCTGCCTAATTGACAATGTGATGTACTTAACGCAATGTACATTGCATGATAATTACATTAATGAAACAACTTATATGGTAAGGGATAACGTAACACAATGACTGCAATCACATAAGGTAAGTGTTGAAATGTAATCGTGTGTATGTTCGTATGTATAATACCGGAAGTTCTTGAGATCATAATATAAGATCGTCAATTATTAGAGATTAGAATAAAAAAGGCTACAGAAGTATTCGATGTATAGTCAGAGTAAGAAAACCTTCGTCAGTTTTCAAATTAATTCCTTTATTAAGTCTTAAACTCTTAGTACCTTTTGAATCTAAACATCAAATTATTGCGACGCAATATATCATATTATCATTCTCAATCGGTAAAGTAGATTACCGCTCATACTGTGCACAAGAAAATAGATCTTAAGGTGACGAACCTGTTCTTACCCCGACTGTACATTTGACAGACAGTATTTCTTTTTCGTCATCAAAGTGTAGGTAAACTTTTGTCAATGAAATATATGTCATCTTTATTAAAGAAAACTCGTTAACTTTTGTAAACAAGTTTTTGATAAAATTAAAATCAAACAACTACCTTAACACAATACACTACTTAAGAATTTAACAACATGAAATGACATAATAAAATATAATTATTGATCCAAATTACACTGTTTAAACGACAATTATTTTGTAAGAAAACAATTTAAATACAATGATAATAAATAAATTACCTATACACATAGTTATCATTAATTAATATTCATTCTTTACAATGTAAATTTCATTTTAATTGGATTACAATTTATGCGAATACAGAAAACATTCGAATAAAATAATTAAAAAAAAATTTTCACATAATAATTGTATGATTATAAAACCTGTTATTATTGATAGGCAAAACTTCAATATGAAACCGTTAGCGTTAATTGTAATTGAAATAAATGGCATAGTATCCGTTTATAGAAAAAATTGTTGTTCACAAAATTATTATTTCAATAGGTAATATGAGAAATTAAACATTTGAAAGTAAAGGAAAATTGCATCGCGGTCGCACGACACTCGTACGATCTAACGGGTGTGTATTTAATACTAGTAATCACACACGGTTTCACTCGCGTTTTACTGTGTTGGTTGTCTTGTCTTTTTTTGGAGTTCAAGTTAGCTTCATACCAAATTTCATCAAATTCGATTCAGCGGTTTGGTCGTGAAAGAACGACAGACAGACAGAGTTACTTTCACATTTAAAGCATCAATATAGATAATATAGATCATAAATGCTTATTACACCTTTGCTATCTGCAGCAAGATTACAAATATATGAATATTTTTTTTAATCGTCCTTAATTATCTGCAACTAACTAATATTGAAGTTTCTATTCGTCTAGAACGATAACCTCTAGTTTGAACCCGCAGTTCTAGAATGAAGTTACTGAATTTTTATGTGCCTCATTTGCCTTTATAATTCACCTCTTGTTCTAATATATGCTAAAATATCTTCAGTAGGTAATACATGTGTTTGATTTCTATGAAATTCTGCCACATGCCTCTTCACCAACCCGCATTTAAGCAGCGTGGTAGGATAAGCTCCAAACCTCAAATGCATCTAATGGGACATATACAAACTGTTTACTTTTTTATTTATTTACAAATAGATAATCGAATAACACATGTATAGTGTTATTAAACTCAAGCAATCAAAGTATATTCTATACTATATATGTATCTGATAAACTGTCATGGAGCCCTAATAACTGACTCTAGCTTTGAGTAACTTTCACAAAGAGGCAATTTATATTTAAATGAGACATAACAATAAAATAACGAGAACATTGTTGTTTAAGCTACGTAACAGCCTGTAAATGTGTCATTGTTAGACTAAGGCGTTCTATCTTATATTTGTGACTTATTGAACTATGCTGTTCCAAAACAAGGTGGTAAATACTAGATGGACACATGTGGCAGATTTTCATCCGATATATTCTATTTATTCTCAATATTTTTCAGTAACACCAAGCACTAGATGTAATGTAGAGTTTGAATGGAATATAAGATAAGTTTTACATATTTAATTTACTGAGTTATCTCGGGTTAACAAGATTCATTTAAATTCAAATTATTCTTGCTTAATAGCACTCATAACGCTGTGATGGCAGTTGCAACTCCAGCTTTATGTCAAATACGTATTTCACCAGGTGCCTGTCGAACTTTCAGTGTTGGCTATTTATAAGTTACCGAACTTCAGACAACATGATGAAAGGCGTTAAGTGTGATATAAATGTGAGAACAGCTTATATTTGTTCTACTTAGAGCATCCACAATAGTGACAAAAATCACAACGATTATTTATAATGTAAATATTATGTTCCAGAAATTGACATTTGCCTCAAAGCCACTACTAATGAAAAAATTATTAACCATTTAATTCATGGTAATTGCGCCACAACCCGGGAGAACTAATACCTATATTATGGCCCTTGTACCTGTAGTTACAGTAGCCTATTCGCAGTTTTACTTAATATAGTTTTGTAATGACTGATGATTCAAAAATGCTTGTAAAAGCTTAGTTTAATAGTTTAAGTAGATTTTAATTCACTTCATGGCAGGGTTTTGTGCGAGCCCGTCTAGGTAAGGATCCACTCATCAGATATTCTACTTCATATTGTTTGAAAGGTGACACAATGTAACAGACACAAGGGACATATCTTAGTTCTCATGTTGGGGTTTTGGCGATGTATCCGTGGGCAGTAATGACAACTTACCATCAGTCCATTTGCCTGTCCGCCTACCAATAACATGTTATAAAAAACCTATTACGCACGTCATCGTTTGAATGCTCTATTTTTATACCTACATAGATACTCGTTTTGCCGTATTTGGACATTGAAATTGTTCTATGAAATATATGTTTGGATCTTTATATGTATTGTCCGAGAGGCTCCGTTTGTTAGGCTGCACGTGACGTCGGTACAATCGTTCGTCAATCAGTCGTTATCTTTATGTAGCTCTGATAAGTCATAGTCATTACATATAAATAGGAAAATTATTCTAATGCAATATATTAGATAATCAGGAAAGGGTTGACTGGGAACGGTTAAGTTTTTTTTACAAATAAGCTCTTACTGGCATTTTTGTTCGTGTTATTTTTTTCTTAGGTAGCTTTCTTAGTTTATACAGTATCAGAAATTACGTCCATAGTATTAACACATTCTAGTTGAACACGCGCGTCACGCGAAATGAAATAAAAGCAATGGAAAATATAATTATTATTATTAACTAGTCAGGTCATATCATAGCGGATATAAGTAATAAAGTTATCTAGAAGGTAATCATTGGAAAATTATGATATTGCAACTAAAACCGGATACAGAGTTCTCAATAAACAGATCTTTTAATGAACGTATTATATAGAAAATATATCATTTTCGAAAGAGCTTCCGTTTTCGATGAGGTTTTCTTATATATGAACAATCCTAATAAATTCTAGTTAATACGTTCCCGTATTCTCAATTTGCATTATGAAAAACTTAAAAATAATTATATATTTTTCCAAAAATGCTTTTATCGCCAATCGAAACCGTTTAATTTTATATCATATAAATGTAATTGGTATATAGGTAGGTACATATTTTATAAACATCTGTTTTATAAAACGAATAAAACAAACAACGAATGAGTTATACACGAGTATTATTAAGTCAATCAAGTATAAAAAGTAATTAATGAAATAAACGCATCAGGAACGCAGTACAGTGTGCGCGGTGTCGGCAAGAAATGAGGGCGTGTCGATTTAATTTCCGTCGGACGACGCCGACCGTTGATAGTAGCTCTACTGTGATGCTGTGCTATATATGATTACAAGAGCACGCTTATCTACACATAATATAATGAAATTATACTACATATAATGTCATCGCGTTTGTTATATATAGTTCATATTATGTCGAGAGGTTTTTCTCAAAATAATCTAAGCTTTTATATTTAATTCTAATAAAATTATTGTTAAGGTGTAATAATACAAAGTATATTTTTATTTCATTACAAAAATATAGGTTATATTTTATCAAGTGAGTAGGAAACCGAATAAATAAATTACCTTAAGAAAACTTAAGCATATTGAATATAATTGTTTTAATCTACTAATTAAGAATTATATTTTACATATGAAAATATGAATGACACGCCGAAAATAAATTCGCTCGGTCACAGTTACCGTGACTTTTAATAAACTCTACCTTGCAATAACCTTCAGTTACATTTATACTTTTTAGATGGAAACTTTAATTTCAACAACAACAACAACAGCCTGTGAATTCCCACTGCTGGGCTAAAGGCCTCCTCTCCCTTTGATTAAGGTTTGGAACATATTCCACCACGCTGTTCCAATGCGGGTTGGTGGAATACACATGTGGCAGAATTTCTATGAAATTTGTCACATGTAGGTTTCCTCACGATGTTTTCCTTCACCGCCGAGCACGAGATGAATTATAAAGACAAATTAAGCACATGAATCAGCGG
Source organism: Vanessa cardui (assembly GCF_905220365.1). NCBI lineage: Eukaryota > Metazoa > Arthropoda > Insecta > Lepidoptera > Nymphalidae > Vanessa > Vanessa cardui. Next base: position 12,353,352 of record NC_061133.1, on the reverse strand, counting down.
TGCTTGCCCGGGTTTGAACCCGCAATCATCGGTTAAGATGCACGCGTTCTAACCACTGGGCCATCTCGACTTTTATTTCCAAGGATTATAATCTGGCAACAGTATACAGACTCGAGAATCAATTGAAATCTCTTATGCTTATCTTTGTGATACATGAATATATCATCCTGAATAATTTTGATTTCGACGGCCAATCTCAAGAGAGACCAGTCATTACCTAGTTAATTACATTTTATAGTGTCCTAGTATGTACACGTGTGTGTGTGTATATTCCCTAACTCTCCTTGTTCAACGAGACTGCAATTCAGACACGATAGGAAAGGGTTCAGGCACAGAACCAATGATTTAACGTCCTTCCTATGCATGAGAATGTAGTATCTATTGCGAATGATAAAAATTATCATATTATAAGACAGACTTCAAAAGTTCCCCTTTAGGGAACGGATCCCATGAGCGAAACATTTACGCGCTGTGAACTTAATTCTGATCAAAGTTGCCGCCGTTTTTAAAGCTTATAAATAACACGCTTTTATAATTTAATACGTTCCAATGATTTTTGGAAGGTAACACAATATTCTTAGACCTTAAAAATATTTGTAAAATCTGGTCACTCGTTTTTCAGAGTAAGGGACTAAAAAGTTAGTTCAAATTTATCTTTTCAAATTTTACGAAATTATTCATAAAGAAACCTTACATTCGTACAGTACTGTCTTTCCTGCTGATCTAGGATACTGGTCACAGAGACCATTCTCAAGGTAGACCAACAAGCTCAGGATATGTTATAGTCTGTAAATATTACTCACTTTTTGCATAGGAAAAATCTAATTTTTTTAGAACGAACAACTATACCAACGGAGTAGTTAACACTACCACTCCACCTTTTTATAGTAGTAAAAATATTCCCAAATAAAAAGAACAAATCTCATCAAAATAACGTAAAAAAGTTACTTCAAAAGCACACAACACATCATACAGATATTAATCGAGAAAAAAAAACACAATCACCAATTTATATTTATTAGCAGCACATGTACCACACTAGAAACCATCGAGGAAGCAAAATGATATCGCCTAAAAACCATTTATTCCGAAGGTGCCATTCATTTCATATAAAAATCGATACAACAACGATATCGAGAAAACGTATAATGTATAACTAATCGATACTGGATTCCATTTTCCAATATATTTCTTTCACCTGCGCATTAATAATCGTTAGTCTGAAAAAGTCCGTCTAAAGTAGTTAGTGTAATAAAGTAATGCCATGATAATGGAATGAGATGGAGTGTTGGAGTGAGGCGTGTCAATTTAATATCCGCCGGTGGCCCGCCATGATGGATGGCAATTTTATTAACCCTATGGCCGGACGTGCGTCGACTTTACGATTTAACGTGAGGTAGCTAGTCGATTTCATAAGAAAGTTTAGAAGACTTTTATTTTGATGTACAGCTTTATTTTTAATATCTCATAAAAATATAATATATTTAATTTGGGCATTTAATTTGTCCATTTTATGCACGAGAAACGAATTTGGAATTGTTACAATCAAAATTCGAATTATAAAATTTATGTATACGACAAGGTAGATACGTAATTGATGTTGTAAATTTCATGAATAGTAAATAATTGAAAGGTTTTGCAGTCATAAATAATTATAAAATTAATACAAAAAAAAATTTGAAGTTTTGATTCAAATGCCTTAGTGTTAGGTTGCAGAATATAATTTTATGTACATTTCTATAATGTTTAACTAGATAAACTGCGTTGTTTAATGGGGTGTCGCATCACAAGGTGATCGATCGCCGTGCCAACAATGGTGGTGTCATCAATTTCAAAGGCATACGGGCGCAATCGTTTGCATGAAAAAGTTGCGAATCGTTCCCAGGTAGTTGCCGTTAGCGCCTTTTAAATGGCCCATTGTATCGGCGCCTAGGCTGCTTTTAGTTTTTACAAATAAACGAAAAACATCTGTTCACTTCTAAAACTTTGCGTAGGGTCAGCAACAAGTTTCTCATATCTTTTTTTTCAAGTAAAGAAACTATTTTAAAAGCTAATTGAAATTTATTGCATTTGTAATCAAGCAGTACTAGTCATAAATTTCAACCGTTAGTTACATCTTGGATTCATTATATTTTCTAATTTAAATATGGAACGATATAATTTTTTAACAATGTACTCGATATTATTCGTTAGTCGAAGATAACTATAGCTAATATGTATAAATAAGTAGTCGAATTCATAATCCAATAACGTTCGGACATCTTTTTCACCACTTTTCTCTATGGATCGAAATATAAATAGAGAATATTTTCACAATAATATACATTTACGTTTTAGAAATGACAGCAGGACCATAAGCTATAATATAGTGGCACTCATCTTATAGGGCAACCGACAACTTCCTATCATTCAAATCAAACTTTTATCATTGAGTGTAATACATTAAATAATAGCGTAGATTTAAGTAGAGCTTGTGAAAGTATTACCGACTGACACCTACAGTAATCATCCAAATAATGCGTGCCCGATGTCGAAGAAGACTTGACGGCGTACTACATACACCATATTTGTAATAACGTGGGCAAACACCTACAGCACAGCCCACTGTCGTATTTTTCATTGAACCTAGCCTACGTGTCACCAAACTAGATATGATAGCACTAGCCTTCGCAGCTATAGACGGATAATTCGCTTTTAATTACTTACCTAATAAGTCTAGTGATGACTTTCCCAAAAGCCGGTTTATGTGTGAGCGTGCAATACGTCCACTGTTCACCACAGTTAACGTATTGGCTAAAAGTCTCCTTTATTGTAAAAAAACTGTAACACAAATACTCGCGTTTTCGAATTTCGATCCGTCAAAATTCAAAATAGGAACATGCGCTCGCGTAGCGAAGCCGTGCTCGTTGCGACTGAGCGTGAGCGGTGAGGCACGCGCCGGTGGGGACTTCATTCACAAACCGAGTGGCGGGGCGGAGGCGCGCGGGGCCTGCTATGCTCATTCATGCGACCACTGAGGCGTGGTGACCTGCACATTGCTCAGTGCGACCGGCGACGCTATCAACCACTGCACACGAAATCAAGCACCATGCAATTCGACTTTCTGTTGCCACACCGGTTTGCAGAAAATCGAATTGAGTATTTTTAAGAATATCATTGCCAACAATCGATTCAACCAAAGCGCTCTTTTGAAGTCCGACGACACAGTCGTGACACGAATACGAATGCAGAATCGGCGAAAGTCGGGTGAAATTGGAGATTGCCATTATAAATGTTACGGAAGTACTTACATCCATATATAATAAAACAATCGTATTGAATGAAATACGAAAACAGTTTACGATAAAGAATTCAAAGACTGAGGTACAGATATTTCGATGTTCAGAATAAATAGCAACGGTATAAAAGGCAATATTATACTATGTATCAATGTTTCTCCGAACATTTTCCCACTAGCTATTCTTGTTTTTATTAAACTGGTTGAGTAAGCGATTGGCGAGAAAGAATGACTATAATACATAATAATGACATAGATAACTCATTAGGCCTAAAAAAATAGTTAAACGAGGAAATTGCGCGGCTTCTGGTGAAAGGCTTTACAAGGGTCTTATGTAATGGACTGGTAGTCGCGTGCCCAGCGTCGCTCTCCAATGCTTTGTTTCTTGAGATTGCAAATATAGCTACCGATGGTTATAATAACGAATAATAGTAAAATAACTTCCATCCAGTTCCATGGGCCTTTGTGTTGTCATCACCATATTTAATTAAAGTATTTAAATAATTAATTAAACTGGCAACATTTTTATTATTCATTTATTTTTTTATTACAATGTGCTTATATGCAATACTCTTAAACTTTAATGTACCTGCGTAATCAAATGTAGCGTATTTGGCCGTCGGTAAGCTTGAACTTGACTTCGTAATAAATTTTGAACCAAAAAGTCGATATGCAGTCATTAATATTGTAAAGATAAAAAATAAGCTGAGAATTGTTGCCTGAGTCAGAGCCATTATACTGCTAATAAAACGGCGTGTCAAGTAATAAAAGCTATCAATTTGCAGTGTATCGACGCGGGAGCCCGCGCGGGCGCACAATTAAATACACGTAGGCGTAAATTGCACTTTCTTGAACTTGAAATTATCATTGACTCCATTAAAAATATACTTATTATATATATCTTTTTATTCAGACTGGTTTACACAAAGCCCTACCAAGAAGGAAATATAATATTAATATCATACATACGTTCTTTAAATGAAACGATACATTAATCGTTATTTCTCCTTTTTTTTCACTACCTATCTGGGTTTGTCAGGGTAAGGATAGTGAGTAATGAGACACCCAACAGATATATGAGTAATATGTAAACAATACTTAGTAGTTAATTTGATTTTATTAGACTTGCAATAAAATTCTAAGGAGTCTTTATTAAATAATTTTCGGAACATTTGCAACGTATTTTCCTCTTAAATGAATGCTCGGTACACGCGGTTCCATTCAACATTACGAAGATATTTCAAGCAAGTGAAGCGATGTTATCAAAAGGGCGGCAGAGCTTCCTGTTTTCAATTAATGCAACAAGCTTACGTAGTACAGTTACAACCAACTCGTATCCAGTCTCGGGTACAAGAAACGTTACATACAGCAAAAACTTCGGTCCAGTACTATGTAGTTTTTGTGCAAAGTTCTTCAGAACATTGTAACGAATATATATACCCGATTTAACGTTGCCGGACACTTGTGCTTTCCACTGGATACTTCTTGGAAATTTTGCCAATCGAACATAACCGTTAATTGAACACTCCACGATTAAGTTTATAAAATATATTTTGCGTACGTTTTCTACGATCATATCCACATTCCATACATTTCAAACATTATCACCAAAATAAATATCGGTTTGAGGCTTGGCATTTGCGTAAAGATTTCTAGCACAGTTCGTTTTATCGGATAAATTGTTATAAAGAGACATTGCAAAATTTGTTAAAAAAAGAGACATTGAATTAGAACTTTTTTTTCTATAAAAACGTTTAAAGTTTAATGGCCTGATACTGAAAAGTCAATTAAACCGCCGATTATGTTATTAACGTTATTGCTAGGTTCTCATCTTGATCAAGTTACGGAAGCATTCGTAATTATCTAGTCATACGTTCTAAGCTCATTTCAACTTTATTTAGATAGCCGCAATAATGAGACCATGTATTCGACGACTAAGTATTCGAAATCAAATTATATTATTATTAGTAATTCCGATTTCACATATGTTTACGTCAGCGATGTCATTTCGACGCGTCCGCTCTGTGATGACGTAAACTATTGTCACCGAAAGATGTCGAGCATATTTTTATAAAGAACATAACTAAAATCGGAATTACTTAATGATAATAACTCATTGAATATTTACAGTTAACTATAAGCGAAGATGTAGTAGGTAAAACACGCAAAGCTTATCAAAGATCTTGAATTTATAACCAGAGAAGTATCGACGAATTTTCATTTTTCTTTATAATTGATCTTGTGATTGAAGAAGAAGTAGAAATCTTGAGGAAGCCTGCATCAATACAAACTACATAATACTTTTGGAAAATGACTTCTAAAGTCAAATACATAAAACTTATATTCCTCTCTACTGACGATTAGCTGTATTACTGGTGATAAAGTGATCATATACCACATTGGAGTTGCGTGGTGTGATAATCTGTAAGGGCCTTAGCCAAGTCGTGGGACGTTTACTGGTTGTGACTTTACTACTTACCATAATGAACGCTTACAATTCATGTTATTATAATTAGTTACGACTAATGGTAGTAAAATCAAACCTTAATTTGATCAAAGTTTAAGATCAATTCAGTTAATTGGTCGATTCGTTGAATCCAGCGTTAAGAAGCTTTTAAGAAAACGACCTCAAACCAGCGGATGTTACATACCGATTAACGAATGTATTTGTAGAAAATATAAAAACGTATTTCAACATCTAATTAGCGATTGACAGTCGGAAAATAACACATGTTTATGTTTCATCGTAAATTTTTAAGTTTATATAGAATAATAAATATAGAATCATTGTAAACTTTCAAATAATTGTTGTAAATTTACAATAAAAGAAAAAACAAAGAGTTTATCAAAATATAAGTCCTTTTGTTACGTTTATATCCACGGATTGAGTTATACCCACAAACGATTGATTCATTTGTGATGCAACAAAAACATAATTTCTGTATAGAAGAGTATACATTCCGTTTGTTCCCATAAAATTTGAAGAAAAAATACTAAAAATTTTACCTTATTTATTTCTTATTCTCTAAAGATATAAGAGCTTAATTATTTGTGAATTTCTTACAATTATCCTTTATTTATAAGCGATCAATTTATTTGTAAGTGGGTCTAAAGGATATTTTGATAGCTTTGTCAATGTAATACCGATTAAGACAAGCGGCTGTTACTAACATATTGGTATATTTTGTTTCTGTTTGTAATGACATGGGATCGCGATGTTTTTTTTTTTATAAAAAGACATGCAGATACAGGTTTTCAGTAAAATTTAATTTTTTAGTGCAGATTCGGTCTTGTCATTTTATCTAACCAACGACACCCGATATATTTGAAACGCACGCACAGTTTGTAAAACACCGGTCTTAAGTAAACAAGCACGTAAATTTATATGTACTATTGACAATACACATATCATTGAATTATTGTAAATTTTAGTGCAAGATTAATAAAGGGTTTTTTATTCAGTATATACCAATCATACACTATTCTATCGTCAAGCAGCTTCAGTATGATTCTGCCATATTCAGTATAGTTGTTCCGGTTTGAAGGGTGAGTGAGCCAGTCCCTTTACAGGCACAAACACACGTATTACATTTTAGCTCCCAAAGTTGTTGGCACTTTGGCGATGCTTACATCACCATACCATTCCTTAATATTTTATACATCGCCAATATCTATGGACGGCGGAGGCCACTAACAATCAGATGGCCCATTACCCAACTACCTTTTAAAGTATATCCCCTAAAATATATATTTGTTTTTAATAAGGTTTTATGCCTACATTTACAAACTTCGTTCAAAGCTGACGTCCAACTAAGGAGGTTCTAAATTAAGAATATCTAAACATGGGTAAAATATCATTACAACGTGTAGGTAAACCAGTTTTAATTAAAGGGATTGAAGTTCTCACAACGAGAACATAATCTTACCTGTGTAACATATCGCCACGTAGTCTTTCGACGTTGCCGTCCCTTCCGCCAGGTTCCACGACACGCGGAGCTTCGACACCTCCTTCGTCCAGAGGATTGAACCTTTCCCATATTTCCTAGGCACGTCCTGCTTCTCGTCGACGTCGTTGCTCAGACTCTCCTTACTTATGGCACTTCCTTCTTCATTGGCACACGCTTCAGCATTCTCATCTCTATCTTCTAGAACACACTCACAAGTTCTCTCCGTACACACGATTTTTTCGGTTCGTTCACTTTGCGCACACTTGGCGTCATGTTCTTCTGACATGACTTACCGGCAACTTACTCTAGCATTGTCGACTGTAATAGAAAAGCCCGTAAAAGCTCTCGAGAATATTTTACTCTTAAAGTCTTTAACTATAATTTACGTTTAATAATCATGAAACTTCTCGATGCGAGAGACGTAAATGCAAAAAAAAGAAAGAAGTGTTATCATGTGAGACAGGGGCGGAGTGGGGGTAGCGACGTCGCGACGCCAGCCCGGCCGGCGCCGGCAAACCTACTGACGCCTAATGCGGTCTATTCACTAGCTATGTGCAATCGGAATTAAAGCCAAGTCATTGTCTTAATATCAGACAGCAAAAATGTATGAATTTTAATTATGAAGTTGAAAACAAGTTAATGTCTAAGCAAAAAGGCAGATAAATTTGAGGTTTTAAGGAGTACGCTTAATAATGTTTCATTTCAAATTTCAACATTTTTTCCCATAATTTATCACAGTTCTCATTGTCATGTATGATTATTTTATCGCTTTAATTAATTATTCCCACGGATAAAATTAATTTTAATAAGTGCATTATTCCAGTTTAATTGTTTCAACATTTTGATTCACTTTATTTTAAATTTATGATTTTTGTAAGAAAAAATAAAACAAAAAAATTCATTAGTGATTTAGGCTTTAAATTTAGTAAGAGAAATGTACTATTATTTTTAGATTTATACATTGTAGTCTATTACAAAAGATATAGTCTATAAAACTTACTTGATAATTATTATATTTATATTAAAGATATATAATTATGAGTTAAAAAGTACTAGTTTCTGGTGTATCAGAAGTTAATATTTTTTATTTTTGAATGAGGCGACTAAAAATGTTTTTGAATCAATTTAAATCTCAGATGAGCTAATTCTTAGAAAAGTTCTACTTATCATGAAAGCAAATAAAAATATTATTCATACATCATTTTATATTAGGTGTACTTACAAGAAAATCTCAGGTTTTTTTTGTATTAAAGGTATAATTGATGTACATAATGAACCTCTGCAATAACACAAGACGTCGTTTTTGTCTTGATCGTATAATATAATGTTCTTTGAGTCAGAAATCCAGTGTTAAAACATATATGAGAAAATAAATAGACTAGCTTTATTATAGTGCATTCAGAAGACGAGTACCTGTCTACGTAACTAAACTACTACGTAAATTAACTAAATCGAATATAGTATGATACTACTAAATATTAAAGCACCCAATTAAACTTTTAACTAATAATCAATAATTTTGTCGATAACCAAATAAAAACAAGACCTTATTAAGATGGAAAACATGTGAAAATTATTATTATACGTAATCATTTAGTTAACACACATACACCTTTTAAATTACGAACACTATTCCAATGAATACTTTACTTTTTCCACAAAAAGCACTGTTTTATTTCATTTTTATGATAGTATTTTAAAAATCTTCATCTCCGTATTTGCTACTGCAGTCCTTGTTCCCATTGACGTAGCACAAGCAGGATATGCAGTCACGACCAATCAGCATTCGCTCAAAATCCGTAGGAAGATCCGGATTGGTTATAAATTCTATTGGGGTTACTAATTTTCTTCGGATGACAGTCAATTCTATTGAACTTGACATTTAGAATTCTATTACGTCAATGTCACAGTTAGGTTAGTTTAGAATCAGGCTTCAGTAACCATTTTAAATAAATGAAATTGTATTGAAGTAAAAAACAACAGTACATAAATCGGATATGTTTTAAACTCACGAATACGATATCAAAATTAATTTCATTAAAATAATTTTGATAGATTATTTTCTACTTTACACAGTGAACACTAACCAATATTATAAAACACAAATTCTGATTTACTATTAGATATGTCAGTTTGACAGTCTACGTCTATGTTTGACTTGTCATTGGATATTGGAAATTGAAATTTAAAAATTGCTCTTAGACGCTTAAGTCTAAACGCAACCTATATATTGATTAATAAATAGCTCAGAATAATACAGTATCAGAAAATATTGCAATGACTTCCATGCCATCTGATTCTGAATCAAACGTTAGTGGATTTATAAGATACAGCGATAAAGATTTCAAACATCTTTACACATCCATGATAGAGGTATTTATCGTAATTAATTTTATACTTTATATGCATTATTCTCTTATCAATATCATGAAACGATCTCATGCTGTTGAACCATTTATTTTTCAGAATATGGAGATCATCAACCAAGATCTTTTACAAATTGAAAAGAACATGAAAAATATTGTGCAGCAATCTGGTCCATTAGAGAGTCAACTGTCAGTCCTACTACAATCCCTGCCAAAACAGAACCTCAACCTACCTATGGAGACTGAATAAATATATTTCATATTTAAATACATTATATATTATTGACACAAATAGTAAGTAGCATTTAAAAACATCTTTTTTGTTACAAATCACTCATGAGAAAATATTTTAAGTGATTATGTTGGTAGATATATCATAGTCAAATAGTTTTTGAATTATAACAAATCACTAATGTTGTTACATCATGATTTAGAAGTGTTTTTACTTTTATTGTAATATAGGAACATCATTTTTGTAATTATAATTAGGTTTCTTTTATAAAAGCTATAATATATTGTATTAGGGATTAATATAAGTTAATTATTTTATATAACACTAACAATGCAATAAAGTTGATTTCTGAGTACTTAATCTTTCTATTGCATAATTTTTATTTTTTATTTTAGTCAATGCTTCCTCCATAGTCTAAATGTATTTAAAAAGAAAACATTCATGTCAAAATGATGTCAATCATAATATGTTTATATATGTCTATGTACATAAAATCATTTTTTAATAATTGCATTCTTACAAATTTATAACAATTAATTCAGTTATACTATATTACCAATAAACAAAAAATATGACTACCATCAACACAAGACCAAAGTCACCAACTCGCACTGAAGCAATAGCTAAAGCTCTTCGACCAGGTCCTATCTACAACACAGGAGTACTTTTAGGTATTGACGTGTAATATTTGCAAGATGTTTACAATTTTATCCAGGTATGTACAAAATTGTTCAAAATATTAAGTGTGTTTCAATATTCTCAGGGAACTGGGTTGAAGATAGGATTGAATGCCCTAAAAGAGGTACACTGTATTTTCCACCTGTAGAAAAAATTGATTATGAAAAGTTGAAACCAGAATCTAGACAGCCTGAGTTTCGGATTAACAAATTAAATAGTTTACAGGTCTATAAAGATTTGGTTTAAAACATTTTTTCATGTTGAGTTTGGAATATGATTTCCTAGAATTAATTAGTTGTGTCTGTGATATTTATATAACCATATAACACTATAAAAATTTACACATAATGTATTGAATTCATATTTATTTATTTAATGAGAAAACAATTATATCATGTTCCTATAATATTATACTTACATATGCATGGATTCAGGAACGAAATTATAGTACTATAAAACTTTTGATTCTTAAATGTTTGGGTATCATAATTTAACTATTTGTGTCTTCTTCTCAGTAGAATTATCTTAATATCCGTTAACGTCCATATTTGTAAATTGTCGATACTGAAAATTTCGACGTCGAATTTTCCGACGAGCAAAATGATTCCCCTTACCGAAACAATTGATAGCTATACTTATTTCCATTCTATTGTTAATTATTATTAAATAACCGAAAATTATGGTAGATAATAGTATGGTATAAAGTGCCTACATCTCAACTTGTCTAAGACACTAAAAAGGCCATAAAATTTGTCGAGTATATTTAGTAGTTTTTGGAACTTGTAAGATATCATTTTTTATTCATTGAATTATTCCTTGCATAATATATGATCATGTCTACAAGGCCGATTTCGGTCAAGAGATCCATTTTCACCAGCCTAGGAAGAAAGTCATGAAAAGTATTCGGGTTAAAAATTTGGTTCTTCAATATGTTGTTATCTTTTTATGAATAGGGTAATGTTGGCTCAATAATCAAGCACGATAGCCACGTATCATGCGGAAATTTCGCTACTACAACAGATTTAGTGTATAACGTTCTACCTAAGCCACTATGTGGACCGAATATGCGGTATTACAAAAGAAGTGCCCACCAGTTTTATCCACAGCCAGATCTCACCAAATGTTTCGTATGTATTCAATATAAAAATTTTCCTTAAATTGATTATAATTTTTAGGCATATTTATTTTTGAGACCATGTTAATTATTATTAAATAAAAAAACAGGGAAATGTAACAGAATGGGGCTTAAAAAAATATTTGGAATATGAGTGGGCGTGCACTGATGTCTCGGATTATTCGTCAACTCTGTACGAAGATACTTACGTTCCTCCTTTGCCCCATCAGTACCTACAGCGCTGTGAAAGAAAAGCGCGAAACTCGTAAGTTGCCGTTTAAGCTTTTGTACGCCTCCGACGTAATCTAGATTATTTATTGGATCAGTCCATAAAGCCTCTTAAGCAATAATGACCGGGTTCGGGGATGTCTCCCTAGCACCAAACACAACTCAGAATCATCGGATTTCCAGTTCCGTTTGTTTTTTTTTTTTTAACTAAACTGTACCCTTGATAAAGGTTATTTTATAATATTGGTTATTTTATAAGAAAACAAAACAAAATTTGATGTTTATATCTTTTATTTCAGGAGCTTCACAAAAAGTTTTCACTATAAGATGACAAAATCAAAACAATGATAACATCAAGAATCATTTCTTTTCACTTTTTGCAAAAATTACTAGTCTTTTAATATCACATTTTGTTCGAGACAGGACAGTGACGTCCATACAAAAATTGTAACAATACAATAATTCTTAATGCTTTCATATCGCCGTCACCTGGCACCAACACGAGATCAGCAAATGGACTTACAACTAACTTCACTCACTCTTTACAACTAATAACCACTTAAGAACTAATGCATGTGATATAACTTAACAAGATTTCTTAACATAATGGCAGTTTATGAAAGTTTAGTAAAAACGATCGAAGAATAAAAAAAAGCAAAAAATCGTTAGTCAATGAGAAGGGTTACGTCAATCTGACTAGCAGTTGAGCGTTAACGAGACGTGAAAGAATTGTCTTGAGGCAATTTGATCAGTCTAGACCCACCGGGGGCTTTAAACATACTGTTTGGTACATAATGCTGCTGTGTAAAGACATTCTGCGATACAAAAGTCTGCTGAGCAAATCTTGGTTGAGGTATTTGAACATGACTATTATACTGCAATTGAGGAAATACTGGTGTACTTATTGGCGTAAAACTCGGAGGCTGATGGGTGTTAAAATGATTCATGTTACAATTCTGGAAACGGTCGAGAAGTAACGTCGATTTTTCTGGTTCCCCACATATCGATTCTTCGCGCGATGGCGGATGAGAAAACAGGTTACGCTGATTCATGCTTGATGCTTGTGACTCAAACCCCGAACTCTGGCTTGACGAGCGACTACCATTCACATTGAAAATCTGTCGCTCACCTTCGGTTCCCCAATAACCGCCCGCGACCCAGGAAGTCCCATGGCCGAGTTTACTAGGGGATATTAGAGGTCTAGCACGATTTAAAGGAGTAGGAGCTACAAAATTAGGTGATGCATTGAATTTACGTAGAGCAAACACTGGATTCATTTTAGAACTCTTCTTTTTAGGACTACTTATGCACAAGGAACTAATACTTTCATCTAAATCTGAATCTGAATCATCTTTCATATTCTTTTGATATTTATTAAAGGATGGCTTTATAAAAACTGAATCTGAAAGTGGATTTGGACTATTTGACATCACAGAGTTTACACTAAATGTTGAATTTAATTTAGGTTTGCTCCAAATGCTATCACTTCTTGGTGTAAATGACCTGCCATTGATCAGACTGTTGTTTAACGGACTAGTAGTTTCATTAGAGGACTCTGTGAAGTTGTTTAGACCAAATTTACAGAGGGACACATCATCATCAGTATCCAAAGATATATTATCTTCTTCGTCAATAAATTTTTTTGGAGAACCATTTGCTAAATTCTTCAGTTTCTTTGGTGTGATATTTTTTCTTGTAATCATTTTAACAGTCTTATTGTTCAAGTTACTATACACAAGCAACACTGCCAGAGTGCTTGATAACTGAAATATTAGAAAAACAATATATATTTAAAATGTAATTTGAATAAAACAATACACAAACCCTTATTTTTGCATATACTTACTTTTATTAAGCTCATTATGATTGGATCTGTAGTTATATATACATGCCCTATGGAAGTTACTACAAATATGGACCACAAAAGGTCAATAATAATGCTATGTTTTGTCTGGTTAATATTCCAAAAATGTCCAATAATCTGTATAAAACAAACAAAGCTCCCTAAAGATTTTTGAGTCAAATCATTTAGTCCAGAGTTAAAGCTTGTAAATATGTCTATATCTATAGCATTATTTATGTCAGTAAATTGTTTCTCTAAAGATGGGAATGTTAGTAATGTCTTCATTTTAACTATAGAAATAATTCTTTCTATGAAACTGTAAAATATAACTTTTATATTATATACTGTATTTGATAAATTCCTATGTTTCAAAGCATTATCATAGCATTCAATTGCTACCAAAACAACCAGTATTCCTGCTATTAATCTAGATGTTGTATTGATTATAATTTTAATTAATTCATTTTGCTTCAATCTCTTATCATTACTTTTTTCTATCGTCCTTGTTTCTAAAAGTTTAGTTCCCAAAAGGGTTTCTTTTTCTTTATGTAATTTCATTTGTAGTACTTTTTTGCAAGAGCTACATAATTTGTAAGCTTTTTCCAACTGTGTTCTGTAAAAGTAAAATTAGTATGGTAATTAAAAATGACAAAAATTAAACTAATTAATTAGAAATATATTTAAACTAACTTTCGTCTTTAGTATGTAATCAAAATCCAAATTTGGTAAGGACTTCCATTCTTATGTTGCCATTAGTTTCGCTTGAAATGATAATTATTGTTTAAATAAGATAAGCTAATAGACAACATAACAAGATAAATTTTACTGCACATATTTTAGATAGAGCTTCATAAGTTAATATTAAAAATATCTTCTTAATGATAGTAAAATAATTAATTATTCATAAATGTGACCATAATTACCTGTACATATCAATTTCATCATCATATCTACTTTCATTCATAGGAACAAAATTTGCAAGTTGTGTCACCTTGAGCTGTTGGTTTATATTACACATTTTGCAGAGGCCATTTTTAGGCGGGCTTCTTTGGAATAATTTCGGACTCTTAGAAACATATTCACTTGATGTACTTAAGACTTTGTTGTAGTCACCGTCCTGTAAAATACATGTTCATTCATATGAATAAAATTTTAAAACAGTACTGTATTAAAAGTGACGTTCATGTTTTAATAATAAAAAAAAGTACCTTTGTAAAACCATTGTACTGCTCGCATTTCGGACAAGTCCAACAATTACGCTCGATGAATTTTACCCAAAAGTTTCTATTACAGAACCAACAGTTTACTCTCCAAGGCAGCGTAGACCTGATGAGAGAAATTTTGGTATTACAAGTCAATTACAAGTTTTTTTATCAGGCGGGAAAGTATTCTAACCTATGTTAAGACTCACCGCAAATTACACAGAAGTTTTAACAGTAATAATGTACATAAAATTGCAGGTATTGTAATCAGTGCGTATTCCATTATATGAGGAAATTTCATTTTTGGTCAAGTTTTGTTATATATTTTATAAAATCATATTTCTATTTCTTAACCTAAAAATACACGACACCCACCCACCATCACTACAATGCCACAGATAATTAATCCTTTAATGATTTTAATGTACATTATACCCAAATTTAGTTCTTAGTTAAATTTTTAAATACAATTAATTTTTTTATACAATAACTGAATAGATAGATGAGTACATTATATGAAATAAATTAAATAAGATACAAAAATATAAAGTTATTATTTGCAACTTGGAATTTAATATTTCAATGTCAAAGTCACAAACACATGTTTTAAGTATTGTTTGTCTTTTCTATTTCTTAATTTTGGTTTTCACACTTTAGAGAGTTTCTATGTTTTATACCCACTTATTAATTATTATACTGTTAATTATATAATGCAAATTGTTGGTATTTAATAATTTCATAAGTTTTAAATTTTTAATATGACAAGCAATTCTACTATCTTGCATCCTTATCGAACTTAAACAAAATATATTACTTTTCCTGCTCTTACAGTGATATAAACATCTATTTGACATTTTCTACGTTTATAGGTTATGAGTATATCTTTTAAATTTTATACAATACGGTGTATTGCCTTTGGACTCAAGTTGTGTTGTGAACTAGGACCTGCTACGAAATATCCATTGACCCAAAAGAATAGTCCAATTAAGTAACTATTAAAATGCATTCAGATAAAGATACATTGTTTTTATGCAACTTTGATTTCCAATTAAATGATTCAGGTGAGTTTTATTTTTAATTTTATATTAAAAATAACTGAAATTCAAAAATATTTAAAAAATAAACCCTCTTCTATTTTAGATTCAATAGCAGAGAATATAAAGAAACTGTGGTCCGGACATTGGCTTATAGAAGATTCAGAATTATTAAAAAAAATTATTAGTGATGGAATGGATATAGATACATTAGTAAATCATCTTAAAAGTTATGATAGTCACACTTTAGAGAAGATTTTGCAAATGGGAATTAGTGCTTTTTTAACATTTTGTGACCAAAACTGGAATCCACATCCCGATGAATTTCATTTAGAACAGTATTTTGGTGTTGATTGGCCTAAGGATGTAGATGTATCTACATATTTACAGAGAGATTCAGAACCTTTGTATACAAATATTTTGTATCCAGAGTTATTATATCTTTCATCAAACATTTTTGCAGCACTTTCTTCAAATGATCAGAGTCTGGTATGTTTAAATATTTATGACTTTATATACTTTCATAGAGATACTTAATATATATACAATAGTTTTCCTAACTAGAAATGAAACACATGTATTTTATTATGCATTTGTGAGACAGATGTAAATGAACCATGGAATATAGTAATAGCCTTAGAATTTTAAATTTTCATAAATCCATGTATAAATATGGACTTTGTGTTTGTAATTTTTAAATTTGGTTCCATTTTTAAACTAATTGGCAGTAAAAGACTTGTTTAAGTTTTGTTTTTAAATAAGGAGCAATTTTCATGATTTTGAGTTTAATATACCTTTATAATTTATTTTCAGTTAAATTTATGGTGGTCCTTTAGAAGCAAAGTTACTCATCAAAGGGCTCTCGAAGATACTAGTGCTACTCTTTATAATGAACTTGAACTATTAATAGCAAAGTTATACAATGAATCACAATCATTGGAAAATAACAGATTAAAAATCCTATTGTACTTGGAAATAGCACAAGCCTATTTGATATATGGGAGAGTACAAAAAGTAGATGAATATCTATTAAAAGCTAGAGAGCTGGCTGGATTAAAGTTGGAATTAACAGGTATAGTCTATATAGCTTTTCTAAACCATTGATCCAATTGTGGTGAACACATTGTGTAAGAAATATTGTCTATTCCAAACAACACTATTGCATCACAGACCTAACATGGTGTGTGTAACTAAGATATTATGACTCTTGTGATTGTAGGACAATGATTTAATAACTCTTCAAACCAGAACACAATAATACTGACTATAATTATTTGACAGAAGAGGGTCATATAGAAATGGGAGATGTGATGAATTGGTGCTTACGAACTTACTAGCACAATCTTCTAGTGATAAACCACCAAGTGATATTTATCTTTGGATATTGACTTAAAGTTATTGTTCCATAAAAATAATCATTACTAATTTTTTTTTTAATCTGAGCAAAGTAAGCTATAGCTAGACATAGCTTAATCATAAAGAAATTGTTCCTCTTATTATTCATAAATTTATTTGTTTGAAATAATCCTTAACCCTAAGAACAAATATTTCAGGTATTTTGGGGAAGCGTACAAAGTTTCAGCAAGATGCTAAGGCACAACTTGCTTTATTCAGTAAACTAGATGAAGACTTGGAACGCCCTTCAGCGGAACAGAGTCATGGAAGTTCAGACCTTCCTCCAGAAATTGAACTGCAAGATGACGTAAGGCTAAATAAAATTCAGTTCAATGAAAACATTCTGCAGGCTGAACTGCCCAGCTTGGAACAGACTCTCTGTCTATTGACTGTGTTAGTATTATCTATCCTTTTTATAAGCAGTAGCATAAATTAATATTGATTAATTATATGTATGTATTTATAAGTTATAATTTATAAATTGACTAGCTTTTGCCCGCGACTTCGTTCGCGTGGACTTCAAGTTCGTCCCGTCTAGTCTAGTAATCGCTTCGTAAATAAGTCATTATTTCTCGTACAAAGTAAAGGATAAAAAATGGTTATTGTGGGTTATTCCTAAGAGATAAACATATACCATCACGGACTTTTTATAGACCTTTTTAAGTTGTACAATACTGCAGTACATTGTTTTGATCTATCTTGTAGGATTCAGTCAGCGTTTGCAATGTAAGCGCAAAAAATGTGTTTTTTTTACGACGTCGCATTAGAAACCTTAAAAAAATGTAGCCTATGTGTTATTCTGATGTATAAGCTATATTGTGGTAAAGTTTCATTCAAATCCATTCAGTAGTTTTTACGTGAAAGTGTAACAAACATCCATACATCCATACATACAAACTTTCGCCTTTATAATAGTAGTAGGATATGGCAGATTTTTGCGTCAGCCTGTTTGACTCTGTTTGGGAATACTTTGACTTTACTTGACTTCTGGCGCGTGTGTGTTTTATTTTGTGTGCGCGTAACTGCGTATGCGTGTATAGTTACGACTTCTATAGTCAAGGCAAACGATTTAAAGCATCATGACACTTTATTTATCTATACCTATAATAAAATTGGAGTGTCTGTTTGTAATATTAAAATATCCCTTTTTTTACCCAATGCATATGTACACGGTAAATATACCAAAATAACAATTTTTGTCTGTCTGTTTCTGTAATCTCTGTAACGGCTGGACCGATTTTGACGAGACTGTCACTGACAGATAACTGATATAATAAGGAGTAACTTAGGCTACAATAACATTTTTTTTGTTAAACTCGCGACGTACAAGGTCACGGGCACAGCTAGTTACCTATATACTTTGCCAATGATAGCGGCCAATCATAGGTACATAGACTAACCAGACTTATGTTATATATTTTGGTATGGTAAAATGATACTACTGTTTTCTTTTCAGTCAATATCTTCAAAAATCTCAACCCAGAGATGACCTTTTGGCTGAAGAACTGCAACCGTACATCGAAACAGTATTGTCGCAAAAGAAAGGACCCTGGTCTACTCGCGTGGCGGCGCTGTTGATAAGATGTAAACTCGAGTCCAACCACAAGAGAACTGTCGAGCGAGCCATGATGCAATGCGAGACGATTGTCAACGATAAGTCTCGCGTTTCTAACACAAGCAGGTATGCAGAATGTTGACTATAGTTTGTTTGCGTTAAGAATGCAGTGAGTTGTCATTGTTTACCCACTTTACTCCGCCCCCTGACCAATCAAATCTATTCCCAACAAACATTTGAAAGGTCGCCACGACGTGCCACCAGTAACTTTTGGTTCTATAAGCCGGTCGCCGTTACGCCGCTATAACGTCGACATCACCAAGAAAAGGCCCATTTTATACAACTTAGTGTCCTATAAGAGTCATGTAGCGGTCGCATAAGTTACTTTTTGGTCGCATAGTGGTCGCATAGTGGTCGTATAGAGGTCGTGCGGCAGAGTTACAGTGTTTATTACCGCTGCTTTACGACATTTGATCGAATAGCAGTATCCAAAACGCTTCTTACAAGACTATATTTGTTGTCAAAGTGACTGGATAAAATATTAATTGTAAATTGAATTTGAAAGCTGTCACGAACAAACTTCATTGATTGTGAACATTATTTTTTGTTTATTCATCTATGTGTTTACTTCGAAACTCAAGTTCAAAGAATATTGATCTGATGGGAAATTAATTTTATCGAGTATAATGCGCTAGTTTTATCTATATAATGAACGCGCTAGTGTAATTCAGTAAATAAATAATATTTTATTGAGATTTTTTAAAGAAGGTTTTTTTAATTACCTTTACACGACTTCAAGTGCAGGAAAAGACTTTTATACGACTTGTAAACGACGTTTCATTTTATGTCATTATTGGATTTGTAAATATTCCGCCATATAAAACGAAATTAGAGTTCAGTCAGTATTTGTCAAGTGTTTAAAACCTTGATATTTTATTATTTTATTTTCTATTGAGTATTTATTGGTTCAGCTTTGATAAAAAAAAATGGTACGTGATATAATAGATCAGATTTTATGCCTATTTTTTTAGATTATCACGAAGTATATCATTTTCATGGGCTCCATTTGTGCTATCATAATCGGAACTATCATTAATACACAATCTAGCCTTCTTCCCTACTCTCTGATCAAAATCAACCGCCTTTTGTTTTTCTCGTGCCAGGCAATTACCAGCAGTACCAGCTCGGCACACCCGGCATAAATAGGGCGGTGCCACCGGTGCCCAGGCACAGGGCGTAGACTCTCACAGACAGACTGGGCAGGATTATTGTTTTTTCGTTTTACTCTTGTTAAGATTCCGCTGAGCCTCTAGTACTCGATTTCAATACAAACTTACTTACATGCTAGTATCATTAAAAACATACATCGCGCTCATTTTTTTGGCAGTGCTCGAGCGTATTTGTGTTTAGTGTTTATCGTCAATGGGCAACACATTTGCAGTAGTGAACCTGCGTTTAAGTTTTAGTGAGTGAGACAGTAAAATAGGCAAAGGGTCTGCTTAAATAGGGCGCAGTTATAGAAGCTCGCATAGGGCGCAGAAAAGGCTATTTACGACACTGGGCACACCACGCCACGAGAGGAAGTGACGGGATTCCCACAATACGGTGTCGATAATCAATAATCATACTAATACATGTTATTTCAGTTAAAAAAAATATTTAAAAATCTAAACCTTACTAAATATTGTTATTTTAATTAAAATTATATAAGTATATTTAAAAAATTATGACAACTATTATAGAACAACTAAATGCACTTTTAGCGCTTCGATTAATATTACTACACTAAATGTCGTACGGAACCATCTCCAATTGATCGACAGGTAACTTGTCGTGTACTTATATTCGATATAATACAATTGGAGGTAAGAAATGTAGCATAGTTATTTTTAACATTCCTCTTAAAGTGGCCACATATTTGCCCAGCTTTTTCTATCCATTTCAACTATGTAAAATTATTTTAACAAAGACGCAAATGAATGGCGGTGTATGTAATATTTGGTGTATTTTAAAACTCTTATAGGACATTCAGTCGTATAAATGTCGTGAAAAAGTCATATTGACTTAAATTCGTATAGGAGTTTTATACGTCACTCTAATACGACTATAGGCGGTATAAAAGTCGCAAAGACGTTTCTACTGCCACAACGCTGATTACACGACTAAATGCCGTGTAATGGTCGTATAAAACAGTCGTATAGACGTTCCTACGACGTTTTTACCCGACTATAAGTCAAATAAACTATAGGCGGCACTAAGTCGTACAACAGAATAAAACGACTTCTATACAACGCTTATA
Organism: Vanessa cardui; assembly: GCF_905220365.1. Taxonomy (NCBI): domain Eukaryota; kingdom Metazoa; phylum Arthropoda; class Insecta; order Lepidoptera; family Nymphalidae; genus Vanessa; species Vanessa cardui. Next base: position 12,332,182 of record NC_061133.1, on the reverse strand, counting down.
CAATTATTAGTTGCGTAATTTCTTTTTATACGACTAAAATGTTTGTTGGGTTTTAACAGCAGGGTGAAGGTGTATGCATATTTGTGTTAAAATTCCAACAAATTATATTTGTTTTAAAGACTAATATAATGAATTTAAAAAATACACATTAAAGTAAAAAATCGAATCGGGTGTTTAATCAACAAAATTCTTAACACTATATACAATCGTTTGCGAATCTTGCCATCGCGATGTAGTGATTTACATATTTTGACATAACGTCATCTAGTAGCTATAGGTTACATTAATTATTACGTGTACAGCTTGAATAAATTAAATATAAATATATAAATAAACAAAATTTAAATTATAAAAATAAAAATATCAGTTAATAATTAATTAAATGTGAACTTGACTTTGTACTTTTGAAAAGATTTGATTGGTCAAAGGGGGCGGAGTCAGGCCGGTAAACAATGACAACTCACTGCATTCTTAACGCGAACAGACTATAGTACTATAAGAAAGTAGATTCCATTTTCAAATAAATGAATTGTTCCATCAATGCTTTTTTTTTTTAATTAATTTGTAGGCAAAGACTTCAAAGGAAAGGTTGACTTATCGCTATTTTGAAATTATTTTTTTTAATTAAATCTAGTTAATTAATCTATACTCATATATATTATATGAATCATGACCAAGCCTCTGAAGTATATTTTGATGAAATTTGGTATGAAGCAAGCTTGAGCTCTAAGATAGAACATAATTGCTGCTACTTACTTCTTTTTCATGTATGACAACAGTAAATTTCCCACAGCTGGGCTAACGCCTTCTCTAACTTTGAGAAGTTTATTCAGCATGCCGATCCAATGCATGTTGGTTTATATACACATGTGACAGAATTTCATTCCAATTAGACACATGAAGGTTTCCTCACGATGTTTTCTTTCACCGTCGAGTACGAGATGATTTTTAAATATAAATTTTGTATGTCTTTACAGCTTTTGATAAGTAACGTTAAACATAGAGATATAAATGTTGGTTGAACTAATATACTACACGTAATAATTTATGCTTTTGATTTGTCACTGAATATTGATGGTGTTTTTTCTCCAGGCTGTCTTATCTATGGGCGACCGGGTTATCTCCAGCTTGGACCTGGAAGCAGCAGTTGGCAGACTTGTACTTAAGCCTGGGTCTCGTGAAGGCAGCTCTCGAGGAGTACTTGAAGTTGCAGCTCTGGGAGGATGTAATTGTGTGCTACACTATGTTACAGTTGAGACATAAGGTATGTATTAAAAATATAAACTAATAGTATGTAAGGCTCCTACAAGCAATTTAAATTTTTTTCATAAAATTTATATATTAAAAAACGCCCATATATAACAAAATTTTGTTGTCATTTGTATCATTAAGCCGCATTTGAACAGCGTGGTGGAATATGTTCCAAACCCTCTCATTAATGGAAGAGGAGACCTTAGCCCAATAGTAGGAAATTAACGGGCTGTTACTTGTCTTTTTATGAGTCTGATGAAAATTTGTTCATGTGTATCAACCAACCTACAATAAAATAGCTTGGTACAAGTTATGTAATTCATAAGCATATATGTATATGGATGTCCTTGTGTTGTTGAAGTTTTGTCAAGTGACATGGATGTCCTTGTCTTGTTTCAAGTTGTGTTTAATATTTTATTATTTTATTTCAGGCAGCAGAAGTGATACAACAACAGATTGACATCAAGCCAACGGTGAAACTATACTGCCTCCTCGGAGATGCTACAGGTTATATATTTTTTGTTATTTTTGTTTATGGATATTATGATAAAATTATACTCAAAGTAGTACAATAGGTTCAAGTGTATACAACACCTTGGTCATTCATTGATCTTGGTGCCCGTATCTGGAATAAATAAACACAACATTTTTTTTATTGTTGTATACTTGACTTCACAGATCACAGCTGTGTTTACTTTAGGTTTTTTTGTAACATCACTGTAACAACAATCGTAGCTTAAAATGTTATACCATTTACGAACACAACAGTGTATCCAGTATTGAATGATCGTATTCGACTATCAATTTTTTACTTTTTATATTGGTATCTAGCCGTGAATACGACTTGCGGGTTTTTAATTTAATAAAATAGTTCTTGGTGTAGCCTAAGATACTCTTTATTACATAAGCTATCTGCCAGTGAAAGTTACATCAAAATCGGTACAGCCGTACCAGAGATTAGCCGGCAAAAAGACGCGCAGACATACAGACAAAAATTGGAAAAATATATTTAGGTATATGTACCGTGTAAACATACACATATATATTTAGTCAAAAACGGTTATTTTAATATGTTCTATAAACAGACACTTCAATTTTATTGTATGTATAATTAAGGTAATTTTATTAACTCATAATTATATGGTCAATAATATACTATAGTACGACACAACTTAGATGTCGCATCGGCAAAATTCGTAAAACCGATCACATCCGAATTGAGTACGCTATCCCAAATTATCAACATTTATTTCTCATGTCAATATGATCGTTACACAAACGTAATAACTTGTAATATCATATGATCTAATATATTCGTCAATTTGACGCGTCGATTTACATGCACTTGCTTTCTCTGACGCGTGAATCTATAGCGACGAATAGCGTCGAATGGCGCGATAGGGAGCTATTTCTATTGGTTGTGTAAATCGGCAGTAATCGGTTTTATTATCATTCCATTGCACTTTCCGATGCTACATCTATGGAATGCAATCCCGACTCGAGATTGCAAATTCGGAATCCCGCGGTATTAGAAATATCAATCCCGCGGGATCCCGGTATTTTCGGGATCCCGTCTAATTTAAAAAAAAAATGTTGAATTCAGATAACTGAAAAAGCTAATAACTGCTTGTTTGTGATAGTGAGGTTAACTAAAATAACACACTACTCGAAAGGAAATAAAAACCTTTATTCATTAATCTTAACAATTAAATAATAATCAGGTTGTAAGGAAATTAACGTAGGTATTTACCTAGTTTTAGGTAAATTTTAGGTAATCAAAACAATAAGCTTATTTCAAGGGAATTAGGAAAAAGACTCCTTAAAAAACAAAGGTTATTAATAGTTTCATCTGCTAAACGGCATCTAATGTCCCTTGCAATGTACCCCGCTGCTGAGAATGCCCACTCCGATTCAACGCTGGTTGGCAATAGTGTTGCGAAGCAATTATATGCAAACTGCAAAAATCGCCACTGCCGCCCAATCCCGTCAATCTCGAACGGGATCTCGTCATATAATGCGTCGGGATTGATCCCGAAAAATTACACGAGATCTCGCGAGTTTGGGATCCCGCGGGATCGGGATTGGGATAGCTACATCTAATTTGTGTCGTACTATACATTCCTGTTTAATAATGTAAACTATTTTAATGTCATATTTGTCAATAGACGATGTGAACTGCTACGCGAAGGCGTGGGAGTTTTCCGAGTACCGGAGCAGTCGTGCGCAGCGCCACTGGGGGAACTACCTGTTCGAGCACAAGCAGTACGCCGCCTGCCTCGCGCACTACGAGAAGTCCGTCGAGATCAACTCCATACAGGAGAGCGTCTGGTTGAGATTAGGGTAAGCTTACCTGTAAAGTAAAGTAAAAAAAGTAACAGCCTGTAAATTACCCACTGCTGGGATAAGGCCTCCTCTGCCATTAAGGAGAGGGTTTGGAACATATTCCACCACGCTGTTCCAATGCGGGTTGGTGGAATGCACATGTGGCAGAATTTCGATGAAATTAGACACATGCAGGTTTCCTCACGATGTTTTCCTTCCGAGCACGAGATGAATTATAAACACAAATTAAGCACATACATATAGTGGTGCTTGCCTGGGTTGGAACCCGCAATCATCGGTTAAGATGCACGCGTTCTAACCACTGGGCCATCTCAGCTCTTCGACTCCATACAGGAGAGCGTCTGGTTGAGATTAGGGTGAGCTTACCTGTTATTATTTATTTATTTAAGATTCACCAGTGGTAAATACATCAACACGTATAGTACGACACAAATTAGATGTAGCATCGGAAAGTGCAATGGAATGATAATAAAACCGACTACTGCCGATTTACACAACCAATAGAAATAGCTCCCTATCGCGACATTCGACGCTATTTGTCGCTATAGATTCACGTGTCAGAGAAAGCAAGTGCATGTAAATAGACGCGTCAAATTGACGAATATATTAGGTCATATGATATTACAAGTTATTACATTTGTGCAAAGATCATATTCGCATGAGAAATAAATATTGATAATTTAGAATAGGGTACTTAATTCGGATGTGATCGGTTTTACGAATTTTGCCGATGCGACATCTAAGTTGTGTCGTACTATACAAAGGTATACAATTTTAATACAACTTAAAACTAAATGCATTACCTATTAAGGTGAATACCACTTGCAGAGATACAGTTGGAGATGACAAACTTACAAATAATTAATTGTTAGTAAATCAAGGTTAATTATAAATGACAAGAATTAACAATAATAGTAAAATAATAACATACAAACATAAAAAAAAAATTTAGTTAGCTGACAATTTTGACAATATTTTTTTGTGAAACTTGTTTGATGAGTCTCCAAAAGGGTCTAAAACAGCAAACTTGTTATTAACAAATGACTACACGTTTTAACTCGTCCAATGTTACTGGATTTTGGAATGATATTATTTAGTCTATGACTACCCACCCCGGCTTCGCACTGGTTAAATGCTGATACTAAATATAATACAGATTTTTTTCTTGTTTCTTTACTATATTGTTCATGTATTATATACAAAATATATATACCATATACAACCAATAGAAATAGCTCCCTATCGCGCTATTCGTCGCTATAGATTCTCGCGTCAGTTCAACCCGAGAAAGCAAAATGACGTGTCAAATTGACGAATATATTAGGTCATATGATATTACACGTTATTACGTTTGTGCAAAGATCATATTCGCATGAGAAATAAAAATTGATAATTTGGGATAGCATACTCAATTCGGATGTAATCGGTTTTACGAATTTTGCCGATGCTACATCCAAGTTGTGTCGTACTATACGTGAATATTAGTTCAATTGTGCAAAGGTTTACGGTCCTATAAATATAAAAAGCTGAAGAGTTGGATCGTGCCCACTCGTAACATAAGTGATAAGATAAAAAGGAGGGCAACATTTTTGTAAAAAATTAAAAAAGAATTAAAACTTCTATTTTACCTTTTTTGAAAAAAACGAAAAATGTATTAATGTATGAATGAATCAATGTAATACATCATACGCTGTCATACAATATCAGCGTATGACTTAAATTATTTGTACGTATAAACAGTACTTTCATTGCAAGAAATAACAAGAAATCGTTTTATTGTAGAACATATTAATTTGGCATTTGTTTTGTTTTAGTTTCGCAGCTCTTGAAACGGAGAAATGGGAATTGTCCGCCAAAGCGTATCGCATGTACACCTACTTGCAGCCGAATACGTTCGAGGCTTGGAATAATTTGGCCAAAGTGTACGTGAAGCAAGGAGATAAGAACCGCGCGTACAGAGCGCTCATGGAGGCGCTGAGATACAATTACGACAATTGGAAGGTCAGTTAGTGAATAGACCTCGTACGGTGAAAACTTCACAGTTGGGGCGTATTATACCAATTTTATTGACTTATGGAAGCTTTTCAATCTCGCTCAACAACAGCCTGTAAATTCCCACTGCTGGGCTTAAGGCCTCCTCTCCCTTGGAGAAGATTAGGAACATATTCCACCATGCTGTTCCAATGCGGGTTGCTAGAATACACATGTGGCAGAATTTCTATGACATTTGTCACATGCAGGTTTCCTTACGATGTTTTCCTTCACCGTGGAGCACGAGATGAATTATAAAAACAAATTAAGCACATGAATCAGCGGTGCTTGCCTGGGTTTGAACCCGCAATCATCGGTTAAGATGCACGCGTTCTAATCGCTGAGCCATCTCGACTCTCGCTCACTCTCCTTTAATATAGAACTCTTAATTTGTCACACGATTTTAAAAGTACTCGAGTAGAAGAAAGTAGAATAAGTAGAAGTAATTGAGTCGAAATGGCCCAGAGGTTAGAACGCGTGCATCTTAACCGATGATTGCGGGTGAAACTCCAGGCAAGTGACACTTAATTTTCAAGTGCTTCATTTGTGTTAATAATCCATCTCGTGCTCGTCCGTGAAAGAAAACATCTCGAGGAAACCTGCATGTGTCTGATTTCAAAGAAATTCTGCCACATATGTATTCCTCTAAGACGTATTGGAACAGCGTGGTGGAATTTATCCGAATCGTCTCCTCAAAGGCAGAGGAGGTTTTAGCCTAGCAGTGGGAAAAATTCGATATAAATCTTATTGTACCCAAATTGGGTCAGTATCTAGTTACAATAAAATGCAAATAGATACTAAAAATGTAGATAGACTTATTTTTATCCATCGTATTAAATACAATTCTCTTAAATGAAGAATGGTTAGTAATAAAATCTTTAATGTTGTCTTAAATTTTCGTGATTACACATTGAAATAAAACTAGTTATAACAGATTTGAATCGCATATATTAATTATTTTTGGCATCCCGACGTTTCGAGCACTTTACAGCGTTCGTGGTCACGGGTAGACTAAGGTGGCATTTGTCTATTTGAAGAACAAAAGAAATATTATTTACAACTTTACTATAACTAGTTTTATTTCAATGAAATCTTTATTATGTGTTCTAGCTCTGGGAGAATGTAATAATAGTAAGCATGGACACGGGACACTTTGAGGATGTGCTGCGCGGCTGCCATCGAATACTCGACATTAAAAGTAAATTCGAAGATACCGATGTGCTCTCTCTGCTCGCGAAGGTTATTGTCGAAGACAAAACAGACGCTGATGGGAACAGTGCTGCCAGGTGAAAAAATCTCATACAATTTCGTATAACTCATATGTGTAATAAAAATAGTAAAGTAAGTTTATTAAGAAAAAGTAGCTGTAAAAGCATGACCAAATTTTACAATTGTATTTTATTTATTGCATTTATTTATTTAATTGTTAAAATACGTAATAAGAAAATATGAACCTTACACTTAAAGAAATAAAGGAAATGAATCGTTTTAATTTGGATATATGACCTTTTGTTGCTATAACGGTAGATGTGGTTATTTTTTTGTTTTTTTATGGTATAGGTTGGCGGACGAGCATATGGGCCAGCTGATGGTAAGTGGTACCCATCACCCATAGACAATGACGTTGTAAGAAATATTAACTATTCCTTACATCGTCAATGTGCCACCAACCTTGAAAACTAAGATGTTATGTCCCTTGTGCCTGTAGTTAATTTTAAGTTGGTTATTTCAAAATTAATTGTAAAGTTTAAGTCAAACGTTTTGGTTGTGACATTCATCCTTTGTAATTTTGTTATGTCTTTGTTTAGGTTAAGAAAACGAGCACTCGAACTGTTTGGACGAATCACATCGATACATCAAAATAAACCAGAGATATGGCAGCTGTACGCGGATATAAGCCCGACGTATTTGCTGAAGGGTCAGAGACTATTGAAAGCGTACAAAGGATTTACACTGGTAAACAAAATTTGCTTTATTTGCAAAATAATTAAAAAATAAAAATATTCTCAATAAAGTATTAATATCACGTATACAATGCCGATATTGCTATACCTATAAACTTTTCTAGCTTGCATTAAACTTGATAGAGAACATATGGCTATCTCTTTCTTTCAACTGCTTTAGTCCCGTCAAATTATTGTTATTTGGACGGTGCATAATTAAATGTGTGGAAATGTGTTTTTAAAATATAAATACAATAGTTTTTTTTTTGGTAAAAAATTGTAATACCTTTTCTGCCAAGAGTTTTCTTTTCATATCATACCATATCTAGGATTTATTTTCGAATCGCTTTTCGATAGCTCATATCGATTACGCAGTTATTTTGACTCGATTGTTTAAGGCGGCCAAGATCAGGGCCTGATTTTGAAAGAATAGTATTTTGTGTGTTGTTTTAAGAATTTGAAGTAATTTTGAAGAAGGCTACAGCCCAACAGCATCCACCAGAGAGTTTTACTAAAATTATTTATTACATAGAGATGGGTCTTTAATTGAGATTTCTATTGATGATTATTCCGATGACCTGTCAATTTAATAAAACGTATGTGGATATGTAGTAAAATACTATATATTATACACACACATAAATATATTTATTTCTGTGGTTATATTCATAACAAATTAAATCTTATAGAAATAGTAGGTACAAATTATTTGACCCTGGCCATGTCGAAATTCAAGAGAAATTTAGCATTACCCGTACACTAATATTTTCTTATTTTTTTAGAATGGCAACTGGTCCAACAGTCCCGAAACTTGTTTGAAGGTAATGCAATTGACAGAACTCCTCCTCGACTACAGCTTGAAAGCAAGAAAGGAAGCTGAAGACAAGGACGTCCTCCAAGCAAATCAACAGCTATCATCAGCCCGGTTAACTGGACAAGCAGTAATACGAGCAGCTGAGAAACAAGATTGGCCTGAAACTCAGGCTCTCCTACCAGTGTTGAAGGAATTGTTAAATGATGTTACAGAATATATGAAATCTATTATGTAATATTTGTTTTATTTTTGTACCAATTTATTATTAAAAAAATTTGAATTGCTCTTAGCAATACATTAATATGTAGTTTTTTTATTTGTTTTGTTGTTTAATTATGTATTGATTTTTATAAGTCACCGAAATCACCGACGACAGTAGAAACGAGTAAAAGTCCTGTGGCTAAAATTCCTGTTGCTCGAACGAAAAGGGTAATCAAGAAATAGTTTTCGATGTAAATATACAGGACTAGTTTTCGTAATACCCTTTTTTCAACTATTTTTAGCGTAAAGTACCCTTTTTTTTATTTTTTATTATGTATTTATCTTTTTTATTATTCACGCAAGTCAAATGTAGATTATGACAACCTGCACTACAATGACAATGACAATTGACAGTTATGATTTGGATGCAAGTAATTTTGCACACTTCATAGTAGATATAAAGATAGATAATTACAGAACTTTACTTTTTTACTTTTTTTCTTTTTTTTGTATAACTGTAGAATAATTTTAATTATAGTAATGTTCCATTTATGTCTTAATAATTTAATTTTTTTTTTTTTTTTTTACTTTAGACTTAATTATTGTTTTAAGTGTTTTTAAAAAAAAAAATTTTTTTTTTGTTTTTCTCTTACTGTAAATTGATTCTTCAAGTAGCTGGTGGGCTTATGGACTTAGTATTGTAATTGTATATATATATATATATATATATATATATATATATATATATATATATCTATATTTATTTTATTTATTAACTTAAATATTTACATATACATAAATTTTAATATATCTGTATACATACATAATTGATAGTATTTTTAATATTATGATTAATGATGACAACGACGACACATTTTTTTCTATGTCTTCTTCTTCCCATGGATTGAATAGTGACGACAGTCTTCTTAGTATTCCTACTTTAAGCGAAACCCTCGATTCTCACTTCTCAGACGTACTGAAAAATTTTAACATCGTACATATTAACGCCCAGAGTATTCCTGCACATTATCCCGACTTAGTATCGTCCTTTGAAAATAAGAACATACATGCAATCTTAGTGTCAGAATCATGGTTGAAGCCTTGCTTACCTTCTACCTCATACGCCCTTCCAGGTTTTCACCTCGTACGAAACGATCGTATTGGACGCACTGGAGGTGGTGTAGCAATATATCTCCGCTCGCACCTACCATTTAATATTATTGACCAGTCGCAGTGTCAAGCTAATCCCCATGCTGAGCACCTTTTGATAGAAGTCGTTTTCGCTCATACTAAAGTTTTGCTGGGGGTATACTACAATCCTAGTTCATCGATCGAGTATTTCTCTTCTCTCGATGATCTTTTACATAAATACGTACCCCTATATAAGCACGCAATTATTATGGGCGACTTTAACACGTGTTTATTAAGAAATGACGTCCGCTCTACTCGTTTTAGCTCCATGGTTGAAGCATCTAATTTAAATATTCTCCCACTCTCCGCGACTCACTTCTTTCCAAATTGTACTCCTTCCCTTCTAGATATTATTCTTGTTTCTTCTCTTGATTATGTTCAAAAGCATGGTCAATGCACTGCTGCAGCTTTCTCTTATCACGACCTTATTTTCCTATCTTACAAGATTAAACCTCCTAAAATTAAACCTAAAATTCTTCTGCAACGTAATTTTGCTGGTATGGACTTAGAGCGTCTGAAAGAGGATGCAGCTAAAATTGACTGGCAAGAAGTTTTGCTTGCACCATCTCTAGATGATCGGGTTGCAATTTTCAATTCCTTGTTGAACCAATTGTACGACGTACACGCGCCTATTAGACCAGTCCGACTTAAGCATCTTCCTGCTCCTTGGCTTACAGATGACGTAAAATCCTTGCAAAATAAAAAGAACGCCGCTAAAGCTAAATATAAGTGTAATGCGAGCGACGTAAATCTGGAAAAATATAAGAAAGCTAGAAATCACTGCAACAGGATTTGTAGAGACGAACAACGACGCCACATTCATAAATCTATTTTAGAGGAAGATGACACAAGTAAAGTCTGGAAATTCCTTAAATCACTTGGAGTTGGGAAAGCTAGTCAAGAAAATTACTCTCAATACTGTGACCTCGATCAGCTTAATCAGCATTTCTCATCCTCGGCTGTTATAGATGGAGCCACGAAATTAAGTACAATAAATCAAATTCTTGCTTCATCCACTCCAGATTTCTCTCCTTTTGTTTTTAGTCTAATTACTGAAAGTGATGTTAAGAGAAACATCTTAAGTATCAACTCTAATGCTGTTGGTTCTGACTGCATTAGTCGCAAGATGATCATTCCTATCCTTGACCTTTTGACACCTATAATCACGTCCATTCTTAATCACTCTATAACCACGGGTAAATTTCCCTCTGCATGGAAAGATGCTCAAGTGATTCCTATACCTAAAAAACCCAACCCTTCCTGTGTTACTGATTATCGTCCAATATCTATTCTCCCTTTCCTCTCTAAAGTCCTAGAGCGACTGGTACATCAACAGTTAAGCTTATACCTTTCCAAAAATAATCTTTTAAATCCTTTCCAATCCGGCTTTCGTCATGGTCACAGCACGACTACTGCATTAGTCAAAATTACCGATGACATTCGTTTTGGTATGGATAAGCAGCGGGTGACTGTGTTGACATTGTTGGACTTCAGCAATGCGTTTAACAGTGTTGACTATGATATTCTGCTGGCTTTCTTAAGGTCTCTTAACATATCTCCTAAAGTAATTGACTGGTTTCATTGTTACTTGGACGGGCGTCGGCAACGTATACGTGTTAACGATAGTTATTCCAACTGGTGTGTACTAAATGCTGGCGTCCCCCAAGGTGGCGTGTTGTCCCCTCTTTTATTTTCAATATTTATTAACTCCATAACTAAACATCTATCTTCTCTCTACCACCTGTATGCTGATGATCTTCAGCTATACCTAACGTCGCATGTAAATGACTTACCAAACTCAATAAGCACAATCAACAATGACTTAGCACACATTTCTCATTGGAGTAAAACTCATGGTCTAACAGTTAATCCAACTAAGTCGCAGGCCATTATAATTGGTAGTCAAAAGTTATTACCGAAAATTGATTGGACTAATCTACCACCTGTGAAATTTGATGGAGTTCTTATTCCTTTTGAAGACAAGGTCAAAAACTTGGGCATAATCTTTGATAAAACGTTATCATGGATTCCGCAGGTTACCGAAGTGAGTAGAAAGATGTTTTCGGCGATTGGTTCTCTGCGTAGGTTACAATACTTTTTGCCCATACCTACCAAAATTACGTTAGCACAAACTCTCCTATTACCAATCTTAGATTATGCCGACGTATGTTATCTCGATTTAAACGAGGAGCAACTAAATAAACTTGAGCGCATTCAAAATCTCTGTATACGGTTCATATTTGGGCTTCGCAAATATGACCATGTTTCTGAATTTCGCAAAAAGCTCAAGTGGCTTCCAGTCCGCCTTCGCAGGAATACTCGTATTCTATCATTTCTTTACTGTATCCTATTCAATCCAAAAGTTCCTCTTTATTTAAAAGAGAGATTTAAGTTCCTTGGCGCTTCTCATTGTCGCTCTCTGCGCTCCGAGGATAATTTAATTTTGAGTATCCCTTCTCACTCTTCAACTTGTTACTCAAAATCTTTTACAATTAACGCAGCACGCTTATGGAACTCCTTGCCCTTAGCGGTACGTCGAGCTAAATCCCTTGAAATATTTAAACGTCGCATTTTCGAATATTATATTGATACTTGAAATCGTATTTTCATCCCTTACCTTTCTCCTCCTCCAATCCTCATTTATTTTAAAATTGTGTGTATGTTTTTCTTACTAGTTATGTGTGTATTTTCTCATTATATATGTATGTATTATTTTTACTACTTTATTATGTTTGTATTATAGTACACCTCCACCCTAAATTTATTTATTTATTATAATGTCCTATGCCAACCGGTTGCCTGGAAGAGATCGCTCTTCTAGCGATAAGGCCGCCGATTGTATACTGTATAACATTGTTTATTTTATTCTGTTTTAAAATTTTATGTACTTTGCTTGGTGTACAATAAAGTATATTTCATTCATTCATTCATTTTCATTCATTATAAGTCTCATAAATGATAAATATTATTAGTAATTCTATAGTGAAACATACATGTTTATTTGGATAAATAGCAAAAATGAATTGGGGGAAAATAACCTGAGCAACTTTTTACTCTTTTGTAACAGATAAGAAAAGCAATAATCAATATTCCATACAAGACACAAACAGTCAAACACAAACTTATTTAATTGCGGACTTTCGGATTTCGGAGGTGGTTTAAAGTAGTCAAGTCAAACGAGGTATTTGAAAATCAAATACGAACAATGAAGACAAACGATTTGTTTTACTCTATTTATACAAATAGCATGCGTAACGTTATAAAGAAAAAAGGGGACCCTACAACAAAAATGAATGTCTTGTAGTGTAAAATTATTTACTCAATGATATTTGTAACTAAAGGTACAGTTAAAAAGAAACCTAAGATTTAATAAACAAAAGCGAATAAATTAATTTTAGACTTATAAATAAATTGCAAAAACGAAACGCATTATGACGTTTATCGATGTCAATGAAAAGGGGAGTAATGTATTATAGTAGTATGTGGATGGTGGAAATTCATCATAAACAAATTAAATTATAATGAATAGTGTATTGTGCATATTAAATTAACTCTTTAAAATGGCGACCGCAAACGACGATGAAGTTTTAGAAGGATTTCTCTGTCCAATTTGCAAAGCAGATTTGAAATCAGCGAATCAACTTACTAGCCATTTCGAAAGTCTTCACCAGGAGGAACAAGATGTATTAAAGTCACTTAAGGATATATTTGGGAAAGCGAAGAAGATTATATTGAACACAGACGATACGGATTTAAAGGAAACATTCGATCGCGCACTAAAGTTGAATTCTCAAGACTATTATCCGTTTGAGGAGCAGACAATAGGTGTGTCTCGGAGTTCCACTGATTATTTTAGGGCTGTGCGTTCAGCAAGATTAGAGAGATATGCTACTGAAACTAATAAGTTATTAATAAGACTGGATAAGTTAGTGTGTAATATGCCCAGTGAGCCTAGCCAAAGAAAACTACATGAACAGGAAGTAAGTAATCTTACCCATTGTTAATTGTTATACATCTCTACTGATTTCGATTTGTAATCAAACTGGTAATAACAATTTACAATAGTTTATAATAGTTCTTACTTGTAGCCTTAATCAATTATTTATTATTTGTATATCTTAAATTTCATATCTAATTTATAATTAAAATTAATATCAGATTAACTTTTGTTACTAATATTCCAAAACATGTTTTTCAAAAGAGTAGCAACAAACATTTACAGAGTTGATACTATTTTATTGTTGTTTCGGCACATAGATTACAATATTTTTTTTAATTTTGAAATACATTATGTGTAAAATAATGTTAACAATTGTATGACTTGGTATTGAACTGTTCCAGGTTGTTCCATGGTTAGATGGTTCATCAGTAAAGCTTTGCCCAAACTGCGCTAAAGCATTTAATCTAACAAGAAGAAAACACCATTGTAGGCTATGTGGGTCTATTTTATGCCATGACTGCTCTGTGTTTTTGGACTTGAACATAGCCAGTGAGTAACAATATATTGAAATTGTAGAATCTTAAATTGGCTATATAAATATATTCGATGAGTATGTTTTTGCAAACATTATATGTCATTCAATATGTAATGCTCAGCATTTCTCATGTTATGTTAAAATAACTTCACTAATGAATTATATGTAAAACTTGAATATTTAAACTTCTGGTTAATTTATAAGTAAAGGAAAATAACACATTGTAATGTGTATGCAAGTAGTAAATTTAATTTATATTTAGTCAAAGTGTTTTTAAAACATTTAGTCATTATTTAAATTGGTAGATATTAAATACTCTTTTACACATCAAAAAAATACAAAGTCAAATAAAGATATTAAGTATCTAAAATTTTCTTTATTTAATTTAAATTACTTTTTTTAATATTTAAATTTTGATTGTGTACTAAATTGTTACTGTAAATAATGTTATTTTAGAGGCAATTGTTGATCCATCCAGACCGCAGACATCTCAGGCTGAGGAATTAAATGAGAAGAATGGTCTGCGTCTTTGTGAACACTGCTCCTATCTAATTGATTTACGTAAACAAGTTCAAGAGAACAGAAATGCTAAAACTGTCCTGATGACAGCCTATGAACAGATGAGGAGTTTGATGGATCAAGCAAAGCCAGCTGTTGCCATGTACGAAAAGGTACAATATCATTATTTTGTATTTAACGGAAATAATTGATTGAACATATTTTATATATAAACTTGTAAGGCAAGGTGCTTGAATTGAAATTATATGTGTATCTTGAAATAGAATTCATATAAATTCCAACCAGTCTAAACAAAACAATACTTACTTGGTGGTAGGGCTTTGTTGTCCTCCTAGGTAGATGTCACCCATTCATCGATAATTCTTTTGCGAAAAATACAACAACACTTAATATTGTTGTATTTTGGTTTAATAGTGTAACTACAGAGTCAAGGTACATAAGATCTTTGTTCGCAAGACAGATGGTGCATCAACACATTAATCACATTTGATGTTTCTTACAGTGTCTATAGGTGGTAGCATTTACCACTCGGAGGACCAACTGCCTATCTTTGTATATTAAAATAATTCGAATATAATGTGACTTTCTTTCCAGATGTGTCAAAGTCTCTTTGACGGAGAAACAACATATAACCTGGCCGATGTCAATGCTATGCGCGGACGCATTGGAAAGCTCGCGGAAGGTATTGATTTGCTCAGTAAACAGATAGCTGCTTTCCCTGTAGAGCCAGCAACGAGACAAGCAAAACTACAGACTGCTATTAGGCAGGCAGCCTCACATTATATAAAGGTAATATGATTAGAATAGAAAGTAATGTTTCTATTAACATTGAAATTACAATATTGTTTAAAATCAGGAGTACACTATTTCAAATGGCTATTAAATTGAAATATTCAAATAATATTTATTTTTCTATTTTATTTATTTATTATTCTAGGAAGATCTTCTATCACTCCGGAAGTTACCAACCGAGGCACAGATAGATGAAGTGCGAAGGCAGAGGTACGAACGTGCGCAGAAACAGATACAACTGGAAAGAGAGAGAACGGAGAGAGAGAGACAGAGGCGGGGTGGGGAGGCAGAGTCGAGTGGAAGTCGAGTGGAAGGCCCCGCCCACGACGACGACAACCCTCTATTAGAGCAAATGAATATTATACGAGGTTATATAAAAGAGGCTAGAAAAGAATTAAGATTTGAAGAGGTGAGACTACCATTTTTAAATTTTTTTTATGGTATAGTTTGGCGGACGAGCATATGGGCCACCTGATGGTAAGTGGTCACCATCGCCCATAGACAATGACGCTGTAAGTAATATTAACTATTCCTTACATTGTCAATGTGCCTCCAACCTTGGGAACCAAGATGTTATGTCCCTTGTCCTTGTCCCTTTAGACCGGAACACAACAATACTGAGTACTGTTATTTAATTGCCATTTCCGCCTAGTCCATAGTCAATTTCTCAAAGAAATTAAAAAAATCTTAGAATTCAAAAAAATTCGTGCACGTTGCTGTGTATAAATATAATTGAACACACTTTTTTATTGGTGGTAGGGTTTTGGGTAACCCCGACTGTGTTAGAATATTTAATACGTGGGTGATACCTACCCAAACTGGCAAGTAACAATTAAACCATTTATTTTGCTACACACATACATTACATAGATTATACAGGAAAAAAAAATTAAATTTAAAGAACACAGTGTAGGTAGCAAGGGGTCAACTCAGTATAAGCTGTGCTAATGCACAGCACTGATTTTCAGATGGCCCCTGACTATTGGGTAAACATAAACACATGCGCGCACACGAAAATAAATAAATAAAATAAAAATTATATATATAAAAATTATTAATAATAAAAATTCATTTTTTAATTGTAGGTGGCGATATTAGAAACGAATCTTAAGGAGTTAAAGAAGGAATACCAGTTTCAAATGCTCTCAAACAAGTCCTAGTCATTTCCATTACATGTCCATTTAATTAATATATTACAAGCACATTTTGTATTTAAATTATTATATTCTCTTGTAGATGCAAGAATAAAGAATCGGAAGTTATTGTTCTTTTATTTTATTTTTTACTAGCAACACTTTTTACGAAGTTGGTACATACAGGGTTTTGTGCTTTGATATAAGAAATTATTACCATTGCATCGAGCAAAGCGCTGATATATACTGAACATCTTATGTATTTTTAGCAAAAATCCTAAGTTTGTATGACGTCGGTTTTTTCCTTTCATAAGTGAGATATGAAGACAGAAAAGTACAGGTGTTAGCTGGCAAAGTGTGCCTATTTGTGATTATTTATTTTTATAAGCTCAAAGTACGACTACAAATAAATAGAATTATAACATTTATAGTTTATTATCACCAAATCTTGAATAATACAAATATTCACTGATACTTATTTGTAAAATAAAATTAGGACTGATTATCTCTCCCTGATTATTAGAAGATATTTTGGAAATATTTATGTCCCAAAAATATTTTTATAAAAATGTGACGGGTCCATATTGTTAATCCCGCAACAGTGTAATGCATGTTTGTAGCTAGTTAAAAAGTAGTCATTATGTAATAGACCACTTCAATGTCTGACATGATTTATAACAAAATATAATGCTCCATACACATTACGAAATAAACGAATAATAACAATTTGTGGATCGTGAAACGTCAAAGTATGAGGATACTTTTATACTATCGTCTCAATTAGCCTGTTATAATCATCTCTTTGTACATATTAATCACAAGGTTTCTTGCCAACCCTACTCGTAAGTCTTCTGGAGTACAAAAACAATATAATCGGCATAAAATTTGGAATTTATTGACCAAATTTTTCACGAAAGTTCTCTAATTTTTCCAACTGTCGCAACAATTGTGGACGAGTACATATAGCTCTTTTAATTGTTTCGTCTAACAACTTTGTTTGGTAGAACGGGGGTATAGGCGTGTCCTCCAAGTGGAAAGTATGCACACGTCCCAGTGTATCACCAACAAATACATTATCCCCTGACGGAGAAAATTTTATGTACGTTAAAACTATTTGACCGGGAAAAGAGTATTCAGCACAGGGCATATGAGTTTTTCTACGAAGATCCCATATGGAGAGTACGTTGCCACTAGCGGATAATAGGATAGTAGAATTGACTGGACAAAATGCTATATCATAAACAGCTGCTGGGCACATCATTGTCAGTATAACGTCATCAATCCCCTCTATCCAAAGTCTAATCGCACTGTCAGCGCCACAAGACGCTAACAGTGTCCGCATGAAAGGAGAGAATTGTATACTATAAACAGGCCCTGCGTGAGCTCGAAATACGTCCATGTGTTGGTTTAAATAGTGCGTTGAACATTTATGAATGCAGCCCTCGTCAGTACCAACTAGATAGATATGCTCAATTTTTGGATGCCACTTCATGCATAATGCAGCTGGATATCTGGTTATTGGAACGTCCTCTTTGATACACTGCCTGGGCGCCTCCATTCCTTTCATTTTACCTTCGACTGTTGATATACGCATCAATGGTGTACATATAAAATCGTGGGTTTTAGTGCTGGTGAATTTGTTAATCCTACCATCTTGACAAGTTGTTATAACATATTGATTGTCCTTATCGATTGCACGCCAACTTGCCGTCCATATTGGCTCAAAGCAAGGATTAGTATCTCGTTTACTCTTAGCAATTGTCTTGATGGAATAAGATGTGATATCTAAAATTAAAACATCGCCATTCGAAAACCCGCACGCCAACCAGTTAGGATTTTTTTCCGAAAAAGCTACTGATGTTAAAGGATCTTGAAAATTATATATTCTTTCAGGCTTACAAGGATTTTTTGTGCACCAAATACACACTAAGCCGTTGTAATGTTCAGCATAAGTAAATTTGCCATGTGCCACTGCTAAAATATTGTTATTTTTGGAATTGAATGAAATACTTGCTATTGGTCTATTTTGAGACTCTTCGCATTCGAGAGTCCACAGTGGTTTCATTGTGTAAACATATACTAAATCCAAAGAAAGTGGATCCAATCTAATCAGACCACGAAACTTTTTTTGTGCATCTGAATATTCCAATGTGGCCAGAACTCGTTCCGTCAAAAGAACCGCGTCAAAAAACTGTGGCGTATTTAATATTTGTTCGACAGATTTCTCGTTGTTTTCGATCACTGCATCCAATTTAACTTTCTTCTTACGTAGAAGGCTTGGTGCAGCTGATTGATACATGACCATTTCATCAGGTTTCTCTTCTGGTCTAATGCGTGCAAGGCGGGCATAAGTATCGTGCATATCCCATAAAGATGCGAATGCTATTGCATTTTTCTTCTGTGGTCTTGTGGCCAAAGTATGTCTCGATTGCGATACACATTCTTTAGTCTGTGTCTCTTCTGTTACCATTTTACGGTTCTTACCTTTTCCCACCGTGATATATTGATAAAATTCATTTTCCTCTTCTACTATATTAGCCTCTGGTGTACCTTTATCGTATGAATAACTCGGCATTTCGAATAGAAAACATGTTTCGGTTTCCTTCAATACAACCAAGATTTCGGGGGGATACGACATGATGGGTTTCGTTTTAGGTAAATAGAAAGCTGATGGAGCTACTTCTAAATCTTGTTGATCGGATGTAAATCCTTCTTCCGTGTTTGATGTGTGATCGATATGAATGTCGTCAAGGGAGATCGTTGTAGCGTAAACTTTCATACCCATATCGGCGGCAGATTTTGATTTACTTTTAGTTTCTTTAAAAACTTCGCTCCGGGCTCTCGGTCTGCTTTCAAAGGCAGCGTGTGAAAATGTTTCCTCCATTGTGACATAATCAGGGTCAACTATATTATCAGGGGTACAATCAATATCATTTTCCACGATTCGGTACAATTCTCTTTTTTCCATAAAATTTGCTGCTTTACTGGCTTTGGATGTTGTATCAGAAACGCTTGCTTTGGATGCTTCTGTGCTAGCGCTTGTTTTTGATGAAGATTCTTGAGACATTTTAAAATATTTTATCACAATTAACGACTAACAGAAAATGTAATATTTACTTAAATTGGGTAAATTCTTGAGGGTTTGATGATATATTGATAAATAGTATACAAAAAATAATATTAACATTTGATTCAATACACAATTGTCAACAACGTATAAATATGTCAGTCAGATTTAGTAAATATTTGAAAATACATCTTGAAATTAATTGACACGAAATGATTTAAGCTGTACCGTTATATTGAACATAAAAAACGGTATTATCGTTAAAAATAAACGTTATAGCTTTGTGCAAAATTAAAACTTTTTCCCTCGTAATATGCATAATCTCTCATAATTGGTTATCTTAGACGAATTTAAAATGCAATGCTCAGATTTTGTCTAGGTACATTAAAATAAATAAGGAAAATACTTAAGATAGCAATATACTAATCATTTAATTATATGAGAGAATGTTCAATAGTCCGTAGAATGATAGGGGAAGGGGACAGGATACATGAGTTGGTGTTTCGACATTTATAATACATATATATTTTTAAAGGGTTACGAAAAGACTGGGGTTTATAAATATACTATAATTCATTAAAATTTATATTTCTTATGGTTAATTAATTAAGTAAAATGAAAATAAATTCGTTTTTTTTTCTTTTTGTGTACATTTTTGAACTTCGCCTCGTAATATGAATTTAAACTTCAAACGAAAATAAGTAAAAAAACATATTTAATTATTTTGCACAGACATAACCTTGTTGCATATTTACTATACATAATAAACAGATTATTATCTTATTAAATTTTTTGTACACGATCATTGGTTCGATGATGTGAAACGCTTATTAGCTCATTAAAAGCCACATTATCTCTCGGCTTAAACGTATAATCATCAGATATTATGTGTACATTATATATTCTTAGTACAAACCTATAATAAAACAAGATAACATAGGTAAGGTCTCCGAGACGCCATGACAGTGAGAAGTGTAGCATATCGCACACGACGTCGTTTCGCTTTATGAAGCATGATTCCGCTTTCAAGAGTTCAACGGTTCTTTACTTAGGCATAGAGCTGTCCTTGGCACTGCATTGATTAATCAGTGGATATATAATTTTAGTATACAATTATTATGTATATTATATAGAGAATATTTTCTTGTCGTCGAACTTATTTATCAATGTAAACATCGCAAATAATATAATTATAATTCGTTAGGTAAATTTTAAATTTCCTAATAAAAAACCGTAAAAATAATTTATAGAGAGATTATAAAAGAATAATTTTAGAAGTGATTCTAAATTAAATGTTAAGGTTACATATTCGATAAACATACCATTAAAATATTCACAGGACCTAAGTAACTTACGATATGTACCTAACTACTTAATTAAATTTAAATTTTATGTTGTTACGACAAAAAAAAATGAAAAACGATTTAGGTAAAAACAGAACCCAATCTTAATTATACTAAGACCCTCGCCTTGTTCGGTTGTACTGACATTTTCTTAATGACTAATTTGCGATGAGCAATTCGCCCTTTGTCCGAGTTTAAGCACCCCGTGACGATACTTGCGCGTGAGACAGACCGTGACGTAACCGAAGCTGCATTAGCAGAGCGCGCGCGTGCCGGCTCACACCGTCGTAGCTGGTGTCACAATGAAGAAGATACTCAGGAAGTTTCGAGATAGTAAGTTCATTTATTTATAGCACAGCACCTTATTAATATGAAACCATGCACGCCTTTTATACAAAAACATGTAATCTGTGGCGAAAAACGCAGTACCTACTTAAGTCGATTTTTTTTCTTAACAATAAATAAATGTGCTTAATAATTTCAAATGTTAATTGCCATCCCACGCCAAGCTGACAAGAGATTAAAACGTTTTTATTATATCAAGAAACCATTTTATTTAGTAAATACTTACCAAAGTTTTTGTTTCCTTTTTTTTAAATACATTTTAAGGCATTGACAATAAATACTGTTTATTATTTCTGGACCACGAAATAAATGTTCTAATAATTCTATTTAATAATTTAAGCTTAAAGTAGTTAAATAATTCTTTAAATCTATAAGATATAAACAATTCCATTACGATTTTCAATTAATAAACAGCAACATTTTATAAGGCATAGATTACCGCACTAATAGCACAAATTCTAGACTTGGATTCCATACTATTGAATTTATTAATATTTACATCTTAAAATATCTAGTGAAGAAATAATCAAGAAGTTGATGCCTTTTCGCAAACGTCGAGTACGAAAGAATTTCATATTAAATGTATCCAGTTATTTTTACAATTTGTTCAAAGATAAATATAAGCAATTTTATGTGTATAAGAATTTAGATTAGAGACAAATTCAAGTCGACATAATACATGAATTTATTAATTTGTTCACTTTAGTATCTCTATAAAATAACCTAGTTGTGTTAAACAAATACCTTTTGGTGTTTATAGATGAATTTTGTTAAAGCTGTTTTTGTAGGCATTGTAAGTATATTAGACGGAAGTACATGGGAATATATAGGTATTCGTTTGGTATGGGTCTATATTATGACTTACTTCTTATAACTGATAATAGTTTTTTTTTATGTTATATGTTATGTTTATATATTAAATGATGTGGGTAGATGGGCAAATAGGAGTCTATAATAATAATTAGCAATGAAACAAGACAGTAAATTAGAATTAAAACAGCACATTGACAAGATTAATATAAAGAAAAAAGATTGAATAGTCTTTTCAAAACCTACTTGTAAATAGTGCATTTTAATTAAACTGATGCAGACTCAGATACCGTATTCAACATGTTTTTCTTGACAGTTATGTGTTCAGATATTTTGTTCCTACCAAGAATTAAGCGTAAATACATACATTTTATGTCTCATAATAAAATTTTAAACATTTTAGTGATATCATTCCATACTTTAAAACAAGGTCGCTTCACGTCCTCTGTACATGTTTTTAATTTAAGCTACGCAATAGGTTTTAGTTTGATTTTCACCAATAAACAGAGTTATTCAAGAGGAAGGTTTATATGTATAATACATGCATATTTTATTATTGAAATGCGTTACAACTTCGCCGTCGGAAGGCAGGATTAATTTTATTTTTATGTTTGTTCTTCAATCCATACGTTGTATATAGTTGTGTGACGCCACGATGGATTACTAGTACAATATTGATATCGAACTTACAACATATTATACATAAGATCTTTATTAAATCTATTCAACAACAATCATAAAGTATGTCGCAAATACATACACAAACTTATCTTACAAAATCGAAATTTTTCGCATAATCAAGTCGGCGTGTGTTAGTCCAATTTATGTTTTTTTGCGTAACACCTCTTACTTGTCCACGAATATTACACAGCACCATATATTCCAAGGTTTATCGGTCCAATGGCTAGCTCATAAGCGTACGCTGTGTCCCGCGTTAGATGTTATCTTAGAGAGGAGTTAATTTCTGAGCTTGCGTCGCACCGCCTACGTAACGTCGACGTATACGCATGCGTAGCACGATGTATCGTAATTACCATCTCTTTTCAAAATGGATGAAAATAATAAGCCATGTGTAATAAAAATGTTATAATTAACATTGGGTTTATTTTATAACTAGCTCGATTTTTACCCGCACGAAGTTTAAAAAACACAAAACTATACGGAACCTTTCTATCAAATTTCATGTTTGTAGGTGTTATAGTTTCTGAGATTTCGTGATTAATGAATAAGTGGTATTTCGCTTATATATATACATTAAACTGAACTATTGTTCCAATTTATTCCAAATGTAATACATGTTATACAACTTTTAAGTACTTAAGATAATTTGAATAATATTTATTTATTGTTATATACTACACATATGAAATACAAGCTACTGATTTTTTTATACATGATATGTATTTATGTGGTATAAAGTATTCACGATGAAATAAAGTAGGTGAAATCGTGATCGGGAAGGCTCAGTGTAATTTTGGAATTCCTTCAACGCGCGGGAACGCGACATGCGCAGGCGCAGGACGACTGGACACGAAGCGAGAGGTCGCGGGGTCGCCTGCGCAGACCCGTCCCGCCTCCCTAATTGCCGCGCCCCACGCAAATAATTTTTAGAGGTCCGTCAAATAATATTAAGACGAGTACTTATAATTTAAGAATACTGTGTAATAAACTAATTTCACAAGGGATTTGACACATAGGATACGAACCCACACAATCGCTCATAAAATAAAAATAAATAAAAAATAAAAATACGGTTGCTATAATATTTTAGGAGCCCCAAAGTAAATTCGAAATCTGACTGAATATTTGATACACAGACTCATATGATAGACAATAAAACATTGATAATGTGCGCAGCTCCGGATATGCAGTTAGATTATTTAAATCAGTAGCGGCATAGAAGCGCTCAGAGCTTAGCTTTGAGGGAAGGGTCAATTTTATTAAATATGGGAAGGAAGCTGATATGGCCTAGTGGTTAGAACGCGTGCCTTTCATCATCTTAACCGATGATTGCGAGTTCAAACCCAAGCAAGCACCAATATATATCTGTGTTTATAATTCATCTCGTGCTCGGCGGTGAAGGAAAATATCGTGAGGAAATCTACATGTGTCTAATTTCATTGAAATTCTGCCACATGTGCATTCCACCAACCCACATTGGAACAGCGTGGTGGAATATCTTCCAAACCCTCTCCTTAATGGAAGAGGAGGCCTTAACCCAGCAGTGGAAAATTTAAAGGCTGTCACTTTACTTTATGAAAAGGAAGGACAGTTGAAAATCTTCTAATCTTATTAGCCAGTCTAATAACATGAACTCAAATCAAGATGAGATACGGTTACTTTATAAGTATGCGAAATATGATTTCGATTTTGAATTCCTTATTAAGTAATTTATCTTATTTTAGAAGGTACACATCAACGGCTACTACTAGTAGTTGAAGTATACGACTTTAGGGGGTGACTCCTATGAAAGAATATTTTTATTAACCAAAATTAATAATTTTCAACATTTTGCAGTGAAAGTATATGTGTAGGTACGGAATTCTTTCCCTTAATCATAACTCACACATAACTGGTTTGTTATCCACACTATCCAGCGCGATCACGCGCCTCCTTGACCTTAAATTATTTCGTGTAATTTTTTTTCTTAATTTTAAAAGGAATTCCGCGATGATTCCGCTTTCACGATAACATCGCTACGTCGAATTGTTAATAATACCCTCGTACACGTAAAAACGTAATAATTACGGTAATACGATGAATTCTATAACACTCGTAAATTTTAAAGTAAGTATGTAATTTTTCTACCTCTATTTTATGACTGTAGTTCTGACTTTATAAGAGCGTCCGACCAACCCGTTGAAAATTTAACATAAAATCAGAATCTGTGTAAGATTTTCAAATTGTTGTTTGAATATGATCTTTTTTACTTTTAAATAATTAAAAGTTTTATTAAAAAATATATATATATTTTTAAATGTATTTGAATTGAGATAAAAATAAGATAAGTATAAAATCATTAATTCTATAACAAATTTTATTAAGATCAGCAGCATTCGTAGTAATAAGTAGTATTCATTAGCAAATATATTTTTTCTAAACAAAGTTAACAGTTTATTTTAAAATATGGTACTTCATAAATGCATGCTCGGATCTTATTGTCCGCGAGATGAGTCGCATTCTTTTCAAATTGCATTCCTTCGAAGACACGGTAATAACCTATGCAAGATTATGCAATCTACGATTCCGCGATGACCGCGTTCAGCGACTTGTAACGAATCGATGTGACGTATCACACTTTGATGTTTTTTTATTTTGTATTTTTTTTCATTTTTTTATTTTAGTTATCATACTACATATATGTAATTAATACTTTTCTATAATCTTAATTATAATCATTTTTAGCGCTTTATTTTTATAGATCTAAGTAATAAATATTTTTAATATAGACCGAATAGTTTAGTAAATTGTAAGTTTGTGATTAACCAAAGAAAACCTTT
The DNA here is from genome assembly GCF_905220365.1 of Vanessa cardui. NCBI lineage: Eukaryota > Metazoa > Arthropoda > Insecta > Lepidoptera > Nymphalidae > Vanessa > Vanessa cardui. The sequence goes on along the minus strand of NC_061133.1, from coordinate 12,306,424 downwards.
AATCACTTCTTTTTTTATAAATTTAATTGAAATATTCCGATTTTCTCGTTAAATAGTGACGTTATTTTGTAGAAAAATAATTTCATCAATTGAAAAAAAAGAATAAAGTATATATCTAGTTATTTTGTATCTGTGTGTAGTCATAACAGTTGTCACTGTCCGGTCCGTGGAAAATCTCATGATTACTTATTCGTCACAGTTTCAGAGTATTTGCAAGTTTCGACATCACATATGGTCTACTAACCTTAACTTCGCTTTCTAACGTTACGAAGTTTTTGAAAACTCATTGACAATAGTAGAAAAAAAAATGAAATCTAGGTACTAATTTAGTTACCTCCACTAATAACACAGCTATATTAACTATATATTTTTAAATATTATTTCCTAGCCGATAATCGAATACGTCGATTATGAAAAAATACACAGTCTGTATTATTGAAATAATCAGAGTCGCTATGAATAAAATATAGGAAGTCATGTTAAATGTTAAAAAAAACACGTCATACCTAAGTTAGTATGTTAGCATAAAGACTGTCAAGTATAAGTTGGCGTTCCTGTGGCAGCACCTGCTACACCTTTGTTTTGCCACTTCTTTGTTTATTTTACCAATAACTCACTAGAAAATAATTCTCTACGTCTCATTTTTAATAGATTTTGGGTAAGTTTTTTTAATAAGGGTAAATAAAACAAATAAGATATTAAATGAACAAAAAAAAAATTAGTACATGTTTTTGCCACACGCCAATTTACACTTGACGCGCTATATATACGATTTAACTTAGGTAGGTTTTTCTTGACGTATACATTTGTATTTTGTACCATTACACAGTACAATAAAATCGTGCAATTCAAAAGTTGCGATGAACGCCAGAGAATTGAGAGATGGCCCAGTGATTAGAACGCGTGCATCTTAACCGATGATTTCGGGTTCAAAACCCAGGTAAACACCACTATATATATATGCTTAATTTGTGTTTATAATTCATCTCGTGCTCAGCGGTGAAGGAAAACATCGTGACTAAACCTGCATGTGTCTAATTTCATTGAAATTCTGCCAAATGTGCATCTCACCAAACCGCATTGGAACAGCGTGGTGGAACAAATTCCAAGCCTCCCTAATGGGAGAGTAGGCCTTAACCCAGCCGTGGGAAATTTACAGGCTGTTACTAAAATGTTGCGATAATGGTTGAAAGTTGATAGTGCAACAATTGAAAATCGGCTTAATGTCCACGTTTGAACTAATTTTGTTTTTCATTGTACCGGTAATACTAATGTTAAGTATTACTAAAAACATGAAAAACAATATAAAAACAACAATGAAAAAAAAAATAATAAAAACCTTACTCACTTAGTCGATGAGTTTTTAAAAATCTAACAACATTTTGGAAATAAATTCCTGTGACCAGAGAAAAACCAGCGAAAGAAGCTCATATACATTGATTTTATCTTTTTTCGACGATAATAATGGTTTACAATAAAGTTAATAACATCATAGTTTAAATTAAAAAGTTTAGCAGCAGTTGTTTTATTTCCAAGGTGTTACCATTAAAAATGTTTTTTAATTATATTTCTTCATAAATGCTTTATTTGCCCAGAAGAATAGTACCGAATCTCGGGTAGATAAAAAAGGTACAAGTTTATTATTGTTCTTTGTGCTACTATAATTTTGACTATACCTAATATTATGTTATAGTTTTTGGAAAATATTTTCACACATACATTCAATTATCAAATATATACACATGTATTAGTACAAGAAACGTATGGAACCGAAAATATTAAGAAAAAACGAAAATATTATAATTCCTTTAAATTTATTAATTAATTTTAGGCCTACGTCATTATGTATTAATTTATTGTATAAATAACTTATGCAGAGCTAAATTCATATTTTTATTCAATACAAATACCCCAAGTAGAATGCCATGGAAATATATAGCTACTGGTAGTAACATACACTAGGCGAAAGTAATAATAATAATAATAATACAGTAAGTGTCTACATCAATCAAACATGCGAACTTAGATGCTATGTTCCTAGTGCCTGTATTAACACTGGCTCACTCACCCTTCAAACCGGAACACAACATTATGTAGGTTGTTATATTATAACTATAAACAATATGTACTTTATTTTATAAACAAGTGATTTTATAGTTAGTTTGAGCACAATTTATTTCAAACCTTTGTTTAAAAAATGGTTAAATTATATAATTGGAATTAAAATAAAATAAATAATTGGTTAAATGCTTAAAAATGGTAAAATAGGTTTGGCTAGACATACATTTATGTATCAATTAAGAAAACGTCCTAATTGATTATTATAAAAGACAAAGAAGGTTTCATATAATGTAAACTGGACTATACGACGTTATATAAACCATGTAGGTTGTAGACAGATTTCATTTTAAAACGTTTTAGGTAATTACGTTTTAAATAAAACAAGATGTGATTAGAGCAACAAAAAATCGTTTAATACGAAAGTATTCCTTTCTAAATTTTTACAATTTACTTTCACTGAGCAAAACATCTCAATGTTATGCTGCAGCCTAGCATTATTTTCGTGCTGTCAGCGCACGCGCATGCCGAGCGCGTTCTCACGGTGCAATTATTGGCTGCCTACACTTACCCCTAATTTCATCCTGTAGCCAGCCTACCAGATACAACGCGCTTGCGCACTATTACGTAATTGTTCGTTAATGTTCCGATAATGGTACCAGTTTATTACTGCCCTCTTTGCATGAACTGTATTCTGGTGCAATTACTGCTATTAATAAACATCGATAAAATGACTCTATTTCATTCGAACATAATGTTTATAAATTAATATAAGTAATACCTTTTATAATGTATCCTATAAATATCACATACTAAATAATATAAAAAAAAACAAAGCACGATGATATAATTTAAATATACATATCGATTATTTAAATATAAATAACCCTTGACATTATATATTAGGAAATAATTAATCAAAATTATTAATGTCGACATAATTATAGTACTTAACAATTTTACAAAATGTATTCATACTTTTTTTTCATATCGACGAAGTAGGCATCAAAGGCAGATTATTCAAATTTATTGATTATCTATGAACTTTACCCGTGTCATAAATATTAAGTTTTATAATTATACTATAAGAATACCATAGAGAATTTGTTTATCGAGGCGGAAAATCTAATAAAAATCGCATAATTATAACGTTCTCATCTAATTTGTGAAGGCGTTGCTAACAAATAGTCGATGGGTTTAACTTTTTAATTTTTTGATAATGATCTTCCTATGAAACGTGGGCCAGTGGCCATTATGGCACTGTTAAATTATCATTAAAGCTTTTTAAATTTTGTTTAATATTTTCAACTTTAGAAGTTTGTACTGTATTCCCTTATTTTCACCAACTGAATTATATTTACCTATATACCAACACAAAAATATAATTAATGAAAAATACTTTAGTTTAATATTTTGGGAAAAATAAAAAAAAACCCTGTATTGAGGTGTATATGAATTGAGATAAGTCTATTTTTTGCTAATGAAATTGCAAAGACAATGAGGTTCCCATAGACAATTTTACTACTTTTTAATGATTTAACATACTCCTAAAATTTATTTAGAATCTATAAAAAAGTACATACATATATGTATATGTTTATTGTGTTGGCTGTGAAACATATAAAACTTTGCCTCTGCGTAACCCCAGATAAGGCTAAACAATAGAATTCCCATCACAATCGTCTTAATGTAGTGAAACATTAGATAAGGATCGATAATAGGTATATTGTATACTATACCACCTATACCTAGGTCTTTAGTGAAGGACTCAAAACTTGTAGCTTCCCAACAAATAATACCGTATTTTATTTAAGTGAGAAAAACAACACAAACTTCCCTCCAAATATTTTTTATTGTTAATAATATAATCGGTGGGCATATAGTGATTATGCAATGTAATACTAATAATATTGTACAAACCTTTTAACTTTTATAGAATGATTAATCAATTTAAAATTTAACAATCTATGTATGTTATGAGAGCTAATTAAATAAAAATAATTACTTTAAAATCAAGACCACAATACCAATACAACAACAGCCTGTAAATTTCCCACTGCTGGGCTAAGGCCTCTTCTCCCTTTGACAAGAAGGCTTGGACCATAATCCACCATGCTATTCCAGTGCGGGTTGGTGGAATACAAATGTGGCAAAATTTCTATGAAATTATGCAGGTTTTCTCACGATGTTTTCCTTCACCACAGAGTACGAGATGAATTATAAACACATGAATAATCAGCGGTGCTTGCTTGGGTTTGAACCCAAAATCATCGGTTATATGTACGCGATCTTACCACTGGGCCTTCTCGGCTCTTAATACAAACAATAATAATTACTCATACTGCATTTGTATACAAAATATGTCTCCGATTTCAGCGTATGTCTTACAGTTTTTAAGTTTTATAGTTGATGACAAGGCGTGAAAATAACACACAACGAGCAGGCGCACGAGCGTGTCACTATGTCAGGAATCCGTTCGGGCCGCGGGGAATGCTAAGGATTCACGATTACCGAAAACGTGCGCGTGCATCGGCGTGACAGCCTTGCACAAGCCGTGTCACGTCACTCTATCGTCGTCGCTATTAAGTGATGTTAAATGACGCAAATAACAAATACTTCATTCCACTTATAGTTTTTTGTTACGAACATATTTTATAACTAGCGACCCGCCCTGGCTTCGCACGGGTGCAATACTGATACTAAAAATACTAAAGTAATTGTTTATTTACGACATCACATTAAAAACTTCTAAAATTATCAGTGTCACAAACTTTCCTCTCAAATCAAAGTAATTCTAAAGATCTAAGCATACACACCGTAAGAAACATTGTTTTTAAACTATGTAATAATTCTTACTTAATGATTTAAATCGAACTTATCAAAAGTGCTGATTTATATGTCAGCGATACTGAAAAAATATGTAGGTAATAATGACATTGCGTTTTGGCTTCGGGCATCCCTACATACGTCATAATATTTCACATTTAAAAGAGAGTCTAATAAGCAGAATATTAACGCTGTAACTTGGTTTTTTTTTTTTTTTTTTTTATGGCATAGGAGGCAAACGAGCAGGAGGCTCACCTGATGGAAAGTGACTACCACCGCCCATGGACACCTGCAACACCAGGGGACTTGCAGGTGCGTTGCCGGCCTTTCAAAAAGGAGTAAGCTCTTTTCTTAAAGGTTCCCATGTCGTATCGGTTCGGAAAAACCGCCGGCGAAAGCTGGTTCCACAAAGTGGTTGTGCGAGGCAGAAAATGTCTGAGAAATCGCGCTGTTGTGGATTTTCGGACATCAAGGTGGTGCGGGTGAAACTTAGAATTTTGGCGAGATGTCCGAAGGTGAAATTCAGCAGCCGGGATTAATCCGAACAATTCCTCGGAACATTCCCCGTGAAAAATTCGGTAGAAGATGCAGAGTGATCCGACATCTCTACGCAAAGCCAAAGGATCAAGGAGATCGGAAAGGGCTTGATCGTCGATAACTCGAGCCGCTCTACGTTGGATGCGGTCAAATGGAAGGAGCTGGTACTGGGGAGCACCCGCCCAGAGGTGAGAGCAGTACTCCATGTGAGGCCGAATTTGCGCCTTGTAAAGTTTTAGGCGATGGGCCGACGTGAAATACTGTCTCGCCTTGCTGAGCACACCGAGCTTCTTTGAAGCCAATTTGGCTTTGCCTTCCAATTGACCGCGGAACTGAACGAGGCTCGAAATATCAACGCCAAGTATTCCGATACTACCTGTAGCGGCTATCGGAATGTTCTCAAATCGTGGAGATACGACAAATGGTGTTTTTTTAGCGGTTAACGCGCAAACTTGCGTCTTTTTGGGGTTGAAATGGACTAGATTTAGCCGGCCCCAATTCGAGACTTCGTTTAATGAAGACTCGATTTCAGACACAAGTTTGTTCCGGTTCTCTTCGACGTTTTCCCGAGAAATATTAGCGCGGCCGGTGTATAAGGTGTCAACGGTACTGTCGTCTGCATAGCAATGAATGTTCCCGATTTGCAACAAATCATTGATATGCAGAAGAAACAGAGTGGGTGATAGAACGCAGCCTTGTGGAACACCAGCATTGACGAATTTTAAGTCAGAGCATGCACCGTCGACAACGACCTTGATGCTCCGATCTGCCAAAAAGCTGGTAATCCAATTGCATAATTTCCCGGGAAGCCCATAGGAAGGAAGCTTCGAAAGAAGCGCTTTGTGCCATACACGATCGAAGGCCTTCGCTATGTCCAAGCTAGCTGCTAATGCCTCCCCCTTGCTCTCAACTGCTTCAGCCCACCTGTGAGTAAGGTAAACTAGAAGATCACCGGCTGACCGACCCCGACGGAAACCGTACTGGCGGTCGCTAATCAGCTGGTTCACCTCTAGATACCGCAGGAGCTGGCAGTTTATAAGGGACTCCATTATCTTGGAGAGCAAGGAGGTGATGGCTATAGGCCTATAATATACCATCGGGTCCGCTCGACTTATGAATGTCCAAGGAAAGAAGTGCTTTACGAACTGCACTTTGCCGGAATTTAACCTCCGGCATCGTGGTATCACATCGCGGAATTGTTGGTGGAGATTTTCCTTGGTCATCCAGAGTCGAGTTCGACGCGAAGAGAGAGCCTAAAAGATCAGCTTTCTCTTTCGCGGTATGGGCCAATGACTCACCGTCTCTGTGCAGAGATGGAAAAGATGGCTGACAGAAATTCCCTAAGACAGCCTTAGCGAGAGACCAGAACGCTCGTGTTCCTGAAGGGAGACGCACCAGTCTCTCGCCAATTCTGCCAATGTACTCCGTCTTCGCCCTAGCAATTACGTTTTTGAGGGACCTAGAGGCAGAGTTGTATTCCTTTTTAAATGCGCTGGTATTTACATCACGAGACGCAGATGCATTAGCCCAGGTTTGATAGCGTTCCCACTTTCGGCGTGATGCCGTTTTGCAGAAGCGACCAAACCAAGGCTGGGACTTGCCACCGATGGGTACTGCAGAGTAAGGAATGAATAGTTCCATACCCTGAAGCACCACATCGGCAACAGAGTCAGCAGCAGCGTTCGGATCATCCGGCGAGAAACAAATCTGCCCCCATGGGTAAGATGCAAAAAAAGACCGCATCCCATCCCAATCTGCTGACTTGTAGTGCCATACTCGGCGGCACCCAACAAAGCGAGGCCGTGAGTACCGCACAACCGGCACTGTACTCCGGACGAGACAGTGGTCAGACGAGCCCAGAGGGGGATCGACGATAACCTGATAGCCATCCGGATGTGAAGTCAGCAGAAGGTCCAACAGGGAAGGTGTATGATCCTCCACATCCGGTATTCGCGTTGGCGAGTTGACCAGTTGTGTCAGATCATATGCTAGAGCGAAGTCCAGAACAGATCCACCCGCATGATCGGTGGTGCGTGAGCCGAGCCATTCTGCGTGGTGAGCATTAAAGTCACCCAGAATAATGATCTCTGCGGATGGAATCTGCTGAAGCACGGAATCTGTAGCCATTTGGACGTGCTCAACCAGTCGGTCGGTTTCGGCATTACCGCTATGGGACCTATAAAGGCACGCATAGATTCGCGGATGGTCATCGCAGTCTACACGCAGCCAGATAATCGATAGGTCCTGTCCTTCAAGGCTGCCGAGGCGTCGAGAACAGATATCATCTCTGACGTAAACGCATACCCCAGCTCGTGGTATAAAGGAATGTTCCAATTTGTACCCAGGGTACGAGAGAAAAGTCGTATCGGCAGGAGAAGATATCTGGGTCTCGGTTAGAAAGAGCAAGGCCGGCTTCGCCGTTTCCAGATGGTAGTGAACGGCGTTGAGGTTGGAGTTGAGTCCCCTTATGTTGCAGAAGTCCACAGCGAGGGTGGTAGGGGTTGCCTTATGATGCCTGCTCCGCTTGCCCCGAACAGTGGCGAGCGCAAAATTGCCCCCCCCAGAATTCGGAGGGCAGCCTGGGCATCCCTGCTCAGGTGGTTAACTGACCAGCATTGATCCGCTCTTGCATTGTTATTCCTATGTGCATAATACAATGTTTTTTAAAATAAACCAATAATGGATGATGTGCTTGTATTATTTGTGAATCAACCAACTATTTAGTCAACCTAGGTTACGGCTCAGGCCGATTACGAGCCTTTTGGAGTAGAATTTTTAGATCTATTAACCAACCCACGAACATGTTAGATCAGCGAATAAGCAGGTATAGTACGACACAATTTAGATGTAGCATCGGAAAATTCGTAAAACCGATCACATCCGAATTAAGTACGCTATCCCAAATTATCAATATTTATTTCTTATGTGAATATGATCTTTACACAAATGTAATAACTTATAATATCATGTGACCTAATATATCCGTTCATTTGACGCGTCGATTTACTGCACTTAACTTCTCGGGCGTCTAATCTATAGCGACGAATAGCGTCGAATGGCGCGATAGGGAGCTATTTCTATTGGTTGTATAAATCGGCAGTAATCGGTTTTACTGTATTGGCCGATGCTACATCTAAGCTGTGTCGCACTGCAATTAGTAAATCTAATTACGAATCTGCCATAGTTAGGTTTTTAAGCGTAAACCTAATCCAAGTTAGAGAGTCATAAAAATTCAAATAAACACAAAGTACTCGGTAACTAAGTACATAAAACAACGATTTGTCGGTTTTTACGCCATCGTTGGCTAAAACCGACGAACTGTGCAGAATTATCACCGAAACGTCCAAGATTTTGCGGGTAACCGACCGTTTCACTTTCCAATTTCAAGGAACGTTACTGATATTATTGTGGTTAATATTTTCGTCGGTATTTTTTTTACTGCTATAAATATTCTGAAACGTTTTTATGTTAAACTTTTTCAATGTATCTAAATAACAACCTCGTAAGTTGGTAAATAAAACTTTCATATTCAATAAATATAAATGATACTTATATAGCGTACGGTCGGTCAAACGTCATTTGTACTAATATTCTAATCAATGACAATGATATGTATTCATAGATATTTTTTCCACTTTTTTCTAATTGATATATTTCTAAGAAATACTAGCTATAATCAGCGTTTGTACACTCACGATCAATTATTAATGTCAAGACTCAAACTGCAGAGTATTTTGATGTTATGAGACTTATAAAACTAATACTTCTAGCTTATAAAAACAATACATTTTTTAAATCGGACTCCTAGTTCCTTATTATATACAATACAATACAATAAGGATCTATATCGAACCATATGATTAATTAACCAAATAATAACCAACAAATATACCAAAAATGAAAATTTCTTGCTTTTGGCTAAGAAACTTAAAATACTCGGATTTCTTTACTATATTATACATGTATTATTGTAGAGAGAAACTTTACAAAACTATAAACCTTAATTCTAAATCACTTTGTTAATTGATGAAAACCGTGCTAAAATCCGTTGCGTAGTTTAAAAGATCTAAACATAGAGAGACGACGGGAAGTAACTCTTTAACCATGTAAAGATGAATATCAGAGTAAAATTGTAATTGATAACCTTTACGATTATTTTAGGTATGTTTTGAGAGGAGATAAAATCCCGTACGCACTAATCACTGAAATGCTAAAACAAAGGTAATATTCAAACAGAGGTGTGGAATGCCTCGAGGGTCTAATTTGAAGACGTGAAGTACTAAAATACCTTAACGAATGAACAACGAACGTACACTGTAAACACAGTAACAGTGCAGTTACTAAACTAAACGTAAATAGATATTTTTATAATCGTTTTGATAAATCATTTTTTATAAGACTTCGTTTTATTCTATTTAATTTTAATTTAATTTATCAATGTCAATTAAAAAAGAAATTGAACACAAAACAGATAAATTAATATACAACTCAATAGACAATGTCATTGTTTTTTTTCATTGCTATTTTGTACAAGGATTAGCAAAGTTATTCTTACTGTGATGTGTCTAATTATCACTTCTGATAACTTGATATTATTTAGTTACTATTTATTTATATTCTAATTGTTATTCAGTCAGAGACTCTCAGCTAAGTGTTATTCTGACATAGCCATCTGACGTACTTTCAGGTATTATAGATACTCAAACTCGAAATAATTACAGACAATGAGATTTGGAAATAGAAAATCGAACTATTTTTCGAATGTAATATTCCTAATATTTCCCAAAAATTTAAGTGTCTGCTAATATCAGACAGATCGATCTTTTCGTCATGATTGATAGGGGAAATAATTTTTGCCTTGTCAGTAAAAAAAGTTGGAAGAATTTTCAGTGTTAACGATGTTTTTAATTCTTACTTCCCGTCGTAATTCATGGATATACTTACTTATGTCGTAACAGTTTCTTCGATATTCTCATGCGAGAAAGCTTTGATCAGCCAAATGAGCACTAATAATAAACGTAGATAAATAACAACGGCGATATGGTCGTTCATCTAAATTAAGAGTACCATCATAATGAATGTTCGTGACCGACGGCTTTACGGGGAGCGTATCCTGAGGCATTCGGTGTTCGCATGCGGCCGAGCGGGCGTGAGAATGCGCTGAGATTTTTAAGGCTTGATGTATGAAACCACGCGGTTAGGGTTAGGTTTCGTGCGCTATGAAAACCGTATCTTTTACCGAATACTTTTTAACAGGTGAACGTGGCATATGTTTCGATTTTTTATTTCTTTTCTTGATAGATATCTAAGTTCACTGATAACATAATTAACAAAACTATTATGTATTTTTTTAAAGCTCATAGTAATTATATAAAACTAGTAGTCGCCCGTGGCTTCACTGGCATTTTAGGGTGTTCGTTTTCATGTGACAGGAAAAAAGTAGCCTTTTCTTTCTTGGAGTTCAAGTTTGCTTTATACCAAATGTAATCAAAATCGGTTCAGCGGTTGGTTCGTTAAAGAGCGACAGATATACAAGCAGAGTTACTTTCATATTTATAACATGAATATAGATAAAACATTTGCAAAAAATATATATAGTTTATTTTATTTACTTATCCATAAATCCCCCGCAATTATTAAAATAATATAATAATATATGTTTTGTTTAAGAGTAACAATGCTTTCAAGCGTATCGTTTAAAATCGCTAGCAATGTTTCATTAACAATTTATTCGCTACGGGAACGGTTGTATTGATATAATTTGAGCGGCTTTTACTTTTATAAGAAGCCTCTACGTGCCGTAGCTTACGCGTGGGGTGACCAATTCACCACTATCAGTTAGTCAGACTCGAGAACCGACGGTGGACGGTCACCGTTCGTTGCACCCATTGCGATCGTTAACGTTAAGTCCGCTTAAAGTGAAAACTTAATACTGTGATCTCAATACAAAAATTACTGTAACAATGTTAGCAATTTACAAACATATTTTTCTTATAAAGATTATTTTTTAATAATGAATCGTTTATTATAATATAATAATGATGATTATACAAGTGTTTTAAAGTTTTCTACGCCCTAGTAATAATAAAAATTGTGTTAAATAATTTATTTGTAATTTTTTTATGTATTTTCTTTCTGTTATTAGCATACGATTTAGTTCCGGAGAATACGAGTGTTGTGTTTGTTTTTTACAGAAGTTACGTTCAAAGACTTGCCGCCACCGTATCGGGAAAATGAGGATGAAATTATTAATCCCGAGAATTACGAACTACAAAGTGTGGTAAGATAAATATGCATATAAAAACACATTGGTTGTACAGAATAATACTCTTTTCATTAGGCTTTCTTTCATTTTGATCTGCAATAGAAATATGTTAGATATTTTTTTCTAATTAATTATTTTGTTTATTATGTTTCATGAACTCGTATAGTGCTCTCTTATGTAGTGAATTGTGCTCTTAACACAAAAACAATAATCAAAATAATTATGTAGTATAGTAATATTTATATAGGAATATATTTATATAGTAACGCTGTAAATTACCCATTGCTGGGCCTCCTCTTCCATTAAGGAGAGGGTTTGGAACATATTCCACCACGCTGTTCCAATGCGGGTTGGTGGAATGCACATGTGGCAGAATTTTGATGAAATTATACACACGCAGGTTTAGAGCACGACATGAATTATAAACACGAAAAATATTAACACATATAGTGGTGCTTGTCTGGGTTTGAACCCGAAATCATCGATTAAGATGCACGCGTCCTAACCACTGGGCCATCAGCTCATTTTTTATATTTATCTAGATAAAAATAAACTATAGTATGAGTTCTACTACCCATCTCTTGATTGCAAAATCAGTACAAATAATATAGTTTTTTCATTATTAGGTACATATAACAAGCAAAATTTAAATCGATACGACAATGACAACGAGGTTAAAATCGATTTCCTATGATTGTTTATATACGACACTGTGTTATGTAACTTAAGTGAGGTTAATATACAGCGTATTATTTTACAGATTGAGTGTATAGGTAATTGAACTAAAGAACTCTGGTTATATAGCAATTAAAACTAGCGACTAAAGCAACGGTGCAATAGGCTATTTGACAATGCGCAAAATAAATTGTGAATTATTGTAATCAGTGTATATTATGAGTTTAAAAATGGTTATTTACTAACGAAACTTGAAAATAATACTTAATTTATTCATAAATCAATAAATAAAAATGCATTTTTCAAACGTTTGTCACGTGACACAAAACGCTTCTGATTGGCCGGGCCTAAAATGAAGTCACTTTCTTGTAAACCTTGCTTTTCTACTATATGTACCACATTAAAATACATTAAAGTGACGTCACCGACCCCATTGCAGCGCCATATTGTCCAAGTAGCGTTTTCGCGCGTTATTTAAATATGTAATTTTTAATATGATATTTTTCGGCAAATATGTACTAGAAATAAAAAAATCAACTTTTACTGGGTTCCTTAACCTCTAATCAAAAATATAAAATGGATTTTAAAAACCAGTCAAATAGCCTATTATAATGTTTTGCATACGTTACCAAATAAGTAGATTAATTAAAATTAAACACCATTTTTATGTGTTTCTCTGTTTGTGAATTGCTCTGTGAACTTTGTCTCGATTTATCAAAAAATAGAACAATATTATTGTTAGTACTATTATATATTGCTTCTAAACAAATAAGTATATGATACGATCAACTTCATTCCAGGACGAACCAACATGCGAAATAATAGATCTGCTAGCAAATTGCAAAATAACGACCGCAGCCGATGATCATTCAGAAGCTGAATACGCCGAAATACAGGAAATGGGAACTTGGCATTCCACACCGCTGGCACATAGGCATAAACCTAAAATATCTTTGACATGGGTGCTCAAGGATAATATTAAAAAAGTTGAAAAGAAGGGCGACGATAAAAAGTCTTACAATTACGCAGAAAGACCAAAATCGAAATGCGCCGACAAAAAGTATACCCAAGAAAGAGTTGTAGGACGTAACGAATATTATCATAATATGAGATTTAAAAGCGCTTGTGATGAATTTAATGGGGAAGCCTCGTATTCGGATACGAGTGTAGGATCAGACGAGTACGTAAGGAGAAAACATCGACACAGACATCGGAGAAGAAAGAAAAGCAACAAGTTTGGTTACGATATACGAGATCTTGACACGTTTTTGAGTGAGGTATTTATATAATCATAATCATTACATAGTATAAAACATTAAACAAAGTCGCTTATCGCTGTCTGTCCTTATGTATGCTTATATCTTTAAAATAACGTAACAGATTTCGTAGCATTTTGAATAGATAGATTGATTCGAGAGGACGGTTTTTGTATATAACACATGACAATATAGTAAAGAAACACTGATCATTTTAGAAGTTCTAATGTGATGTCGTAGCATATTTTGTAGTAGGTATATTTAGTATCAGTATTTTTCCCGTGCGAAGCCGGGAAAGGTCGCTGGTTATATATGTATGCTTATTAGTAACAATAGCAAGGTGACCTAATGTTCCATCAAATTGTAGTTCAGTATCCTACTCCTGTAGTTATTGAGCGTGGCGATGGAACAGTCTATTAGTTAACGCAAAACAATGAAAAATATTTTCGCGGTCTCAATCCGCAATCGACCATAAGATTAATTAATTAATAAGTAATAACAGTCAAGATTGTTTTGTTTCACCGAATTTCTACAAATTCGTTTCAGTGGTGCGCCGTGAAAGAACGGCAGACGGAAAGACAGATTTACTTTCGCATTTATAATGTTAATATAGATTTAATAAAATTCAGACTTATTTTTAGAGAAACTTCATAGAAACAACTTCGTATAGGAACTGTCCTGTCTGATAAACATTTACATGATTCAAATATTATTCTTGATCAAATTCTTGAAATTCGATGAGATTTATTTGCGATATTAGTGTCATATTTTTTCCCGAAAAGCCCGATTTTTTATGATTATGAATGATTTTTATAGTTATTTAAATCGACGGAACTATTGCTGATAGTGAAGTATTGTATAATAGTATTGGACGTCACTAGATCTGCAGTTTATTTGTGAGATGCTAAGTTCATACACGTCAAATTGATTGAAACTTTTTCATACAACAGATGGCTCTCCATATCTTTACTCTATAGTCCATAATCAAGAAGCTATAACATAACGTTTTAATCTTTATTATTAAAAATACTTAATTTTAGTAAGTAATTGTATTCGCAGTTTTATATAACAAATTCCTTTTAAATTTTCAATCCAATATATAAACGATGAGCCGCAAAATTGGCGCGAAATTGTATAAGGTATTTTAAATTGCGCATCATTTGCAAAAAATTTTAAAGGTATTATACTTCGGGGCTCAGATTTTGAAGTTTAATGATTATCCCTTTGCAATTTTACAGCGTCAAATGATTATCGAACCTATTGCAAAGCTATACCGATCATTTTCTCGTAACTCACAGCAATTTGAGTTCCGAAAGGCAGGAGTCATTCATCAATGCGTTTTATTTAAACAAAGATATATTGTAAGGTTAAACGATTATATGATTGCATGAGCAAGTCGTGAATGCAATATGATATTACGTTGGAAATGGAAAAATTACTTCACTTAAATAACTAAGATAAGTTTTTACATGACCTTTACTGGTCTTTGTATGGTTGACAGAATGAATAATTTGAAACTTGAGAAATGGGCAAATAGTAGGTGAATGTTTGTTTATAATGATCATTGAAAATTGCTTATCGCACGTAAAATTGGCGTAATAATCTCGGCACAAATAAAAAAAAATTAAATATGCTATTGTTTTTGTGTTGACAGTAAATTTCAAAATATTTTATTTACAAAACCATACAGAAAAATCTATGTGTCAGGTTATTTAAACTGGATATGTATTTTTCTATATTTAATAAAAAAAAAACCAGAGAATTTGACATGGTGCCAGTTCCACAAATAAATGTTCATTTTATCGCAATCGAATCGAATTGTTATCATTGCCATTAAGGATAATAGGATATTATATTATAGCATATAGAATAGGAATTTTACTAACACAATAGTCCAGACAGGTATAATATACAGGGATACTTGAAAAATATTAATAACCTCCTAGACACTGGTTGTAGTGTTCAAATCGATCAACTATGTTATGGAAACAATATCATTTTTTTTACACCACATTGTAAGTTAAGATTGACTTGCAATTCATGACGAGTTGCTTTCGAGAAAGCGCGGCTAAATCACACTCAAGTTTTTTTTATTTTCACTGAATTTTCGGTCGAAATGAAATAGACATTCTCTCCATCTCTAGCCGGATAATATTTGGAGTTATATTATAAGCGATATAAGAATGTAGAATTAGCCCTTAGTTAAGTTAGAATGAGTTGAGTTTTATTTCTGTGAAGAAGTCAATCTCTTCGTGAATATTTTAGACTTATTTAATCTTCAATTATGAAAGCTTATAGCTTATTATAAAATAATAGGCATAATTAAGTAACAACCTCTTGCATTACCTACAAATAAACATTTCATTCGTACCTATCAATCGTAATCAATTAGAAAGGACACTTGCAGAAATTTAATTGCAATACCTACTATTAGATAATTTAATTATGTAAAATTAGTATAAAGTGAGGAAGATATAAATCGTGTCTTACAATTCCTAGGTGGTTTACTTACTATGACTTGGTATAGATTGAAGATATTTAATTTGTGATTGGCGACCTTACTTTAATGTAAACTCGGTCCTCGTATGCACGGCCAATTTGGCGGTGTTGTCACGTCCGATCAGTTATCTATACTAGCAATATACATATATGCGATAGTAGCTTGACTTTCTGTTACACGATAGTATCAAACCGAACACCAATTTGATGAAATTTGGCCTAAAGCTCGCTTGTTCTTTAAGGAAGGGCTTAAACTACGATAACTTATTTACTTAATATTTTAAACGTAGGCCAAGCTAAGAGCGACATCTAGTACCAAAATAAGGTTATTTGCAGTAAAAAGTCAGAAAAATAGTAATAGTCCATTCAAAATATGTAGAAAAGTTCTTCTAAAAAATTCTGAGGTATTCTTGAAATTTCAGAATTTAGGCTCAATTTCAAAATAATTTCCTTATATTACTTTATGTGTTTTGATTTACAGTTTAACCGTGATCTTTTTCATTTATTTTCAGGCCTCTATAGATCGTCCGGGTAACATTCCGGTAGTCATAGCTTTTCCAACTACACTCTACCAGACACAAAAAGGTCTTCAGCGCGAACTTATCCTGCCCTTAGGAACGGTTGTTAATGCTGTTTTTAAGAATCAGCAATGGCTCTACACCCAGACGCCACATGGGGACGAGGGCTATGTGATGTATAGTTCTTGCTTACCTCTGGGAATACTACCAAATAGGTAAGTTACCATTTAAATTATATTAAACTTAATGGTATAAACTTAAGATCCGGAGAAGTCGGCCTATCGCCTAAAAATATTGAAAGTATGATTGTTTCGTCTATTTATTAAATAGCTTATAAATAAAAATTATAAAATAAAGTATAGCATGGTCTAAAATATTGCACTTAACTGAGGGCTAAAAGGCTCTATATCGTTAAATAATGAATGACTATGACCTGAATAATTCTTCTCGTCTCGTCTTTGGTTATATGCCGAAATATGATTTACGCGCCATTTGCATCACGATTAAGATACTGTATTGCTTATAATCCAGGTCGTCTCTTCAAAAGAAAATGCCATGTTGGGAAAGCAGTACCGACATATACCCGCGTCCTTGTGGCAATCTCACAGATAATGAAAAAGAACAACTCCGCAGCCGAACACGTTCGGAAAGCAGATACCGTCCTCGAAGTCGAAGACACAAAATGTCTTGTGCCGAAAAGGATTTCGACAACTTATATCTCAAAACTAAATCTGTATCTTCGAACATTGACAGGATTCAAGATAAAGAAAATTTTGAAGTAAAAGAAAAGTGTGAAAGACAAACTTTGTTGGTCGCGAACAGTGATTATAAAGGTGAAATATTGAATCGAACAGTGTCTGTGAAAAAAGGGGAAGTAGTTGTGTTAATGCAAAGTGGAGGGGAGACTGATGTTGATTTAGAATGGTTTTACGTGAGGAAGAAGGATGGTAATCAGGGATTTATACCGGCCGCTGTGGCTGGCCATGGTTATATATAAACATTTTATGTCACACCCAGAATCTCTTTATAAACCCAAGTTAGCCGCACTTGAAATGTCAAATATTATGAGAACCCTTTTATTTTTACAAGTTTATACAAGCAAACCTGGCCATGTGTGTGCTGTAACTGTTTATACGTTGAATTACGACAATAAACTTCAAAATCTCCGAAATGAAATGATGTTATAAACTTAATTTCAAAATGTACAATAGTTTTGTATTATGACTATCATATCGCACATTATGAACGTGTATGTATGTTAATTTGTTTGAAATGCGATATATATTCTTCGTATAAGTCATCTTAATTTTAACATTTAATCAGCGCCAAACTTAAGTACTATTTTCATTACAAAAAGGTTATTCTGTAAAATAACGTCGTAGGCAATCGTGAGGTTTGTAGAGCGAAGATATTTTGTCTCCCATTAATATAATACAGGTTCATTACAATAAGAATAAGATAACATTAAGGCTGAGCTGAGATATATTACAAATAGATGGGTAATACAATAATGGATGTCTACATATTTTTTCTTTAAGAAAAATAAATATATATATTAAGTTAAAGTTCTGTAAACACAACACAAAAATAATTTACGTTTGGTCAGAAAATTTATGAATTTATTTTGTCTCGTAATTTTTGTTGCAGTTTATGTAATGAATTAAATTACTATTAATTGTGTGTAATTAAAATAATGAAAAATGAACAATTATTGTAACTTCTCTCTTTTATATATTGTTGCATTTACTAAATGTGTAAGGTTAGTAAGTCGGTAAGGTTATTTTTGTTGAAATAAACTAAATTTGTTAATAATTATGTACATTCATTATTTGTTTTTCCAATCAACAATCCTTTGTGTAATCAAATAAGAAATAATTAAATACATATAAATAAAACAGCATATTGAATAAGAAAAAATGTTTAATAATTATCTAAAATGCAAAACTTGGTCTCTATAATTAAAGGACGTGCAGATGTCTATCTCAGGACTGGATCCAGCTATGGCCAATACTTTATGAGGGCTAGTCCTGTATACGGCTGAATACACAGTGGTTGCTGATACTGGCAGCTCAACTCTCACGTCGCCGGAATAGCTTAGTTGATATAAATGCTCGGCTGCGCCACCAGCGAATACACAGTCGTCTTGAAAGAATGATACGTGGATGCCATGGTCTGGTATATCAAACACTGTCACAGCATCCAGTGATCGTAAATGCCACAGAGACAACCTTGGCCCCCCACCGCATACCTAAAATTAATGAAAGGGGCAATTTAATTCCGTGATAATTCATTAAGGTCTAACATGTAGTTGTACTTACACGCATTCTATGTTATGCATTTCTACATACAATATATTATTAATATCACTTGATATAAACACACGTGTCAAAATATACTGATTTTAAAAGTAATCTAATTCAATTATAGTTGCGACACTGACCAAAAAATGTGACACATACAATAATTATAATTATTCCAATAAATTTACGTGCCTTATCAGAATACATATAGAATACAACATCAATTAATTTGAAATGCTGCGATTTATGTATTTTATATTTGGAAGATATTGCTGCAGAAAATGTTTTTTTTTTAATTACTTTGAGGGTAAAATTAATAGCATGAAAATGCTACATGCACAGGCTGGCAGTAATAGAAGAAGTATACTTCTTTAGAGCTAAAAGCTTCAACGGAATCCACTAGGAACCTAGACAAGACGAAATATATGAGACTAGATTAGAATACATATATTAAAAGTCTATTGCTAGGAATATGCCCACATGAAATATAAAAATATCCGGCAGAGCTATCATTTTATACTTTTATATTGACAAAAAAGAGCCATATTATACTTTAGATATTTTTCTGATATCTGATATTTTATTGATATTTCACTGTCTTTTCATATTCTCTGTATGTTCAATAAAAAACTAAGCTACCTTCAATTTGTTAGCGAGTACACAATTACAACTGTAAAATAATAAGAATTTTTTAACGTAAAACTAATTTATCTTCCTCATTATTAATATGACATTCGAAAGAAGAATCATTATTATTGATGTATAACATTTTTCCTCTCATTTGTCTACAATCTTTGTAAGCAAATTTCGTGAAAAGGGACGGATGTAACAGAAAGCCAGGAAAGGGAATTGATTTGACCAATGAGCGCGCGCGGTGTTTATGCCTTTAGGTAGTATCAACACTGATTTTGGGTCGACATTAGAAATTCGCATCCCGAATTTGATGATAGTAGGGGCGGTTGTTTCTTAAAGGGGTTGCTCCGCTCTTTCGAAATTTACCCCTAGAGGAAACCCTTATTTTTTTTAATGTGCGTTTAAAGTTACGTGTAACGGATCAATATTTTACATTATAATTAAATTTAAATCATTATTTTTTGTTTATTAGCTTTTTCTGTATATATAATACAGAAAAAGCTAATAAATACTACGTTAATTTATAGTATAAAAAAACATCTAAAAATTTAATTTAATTTTATAGTGAAGTGATTCCTTTATAAAGAAAATAATAATCACCCAGAAGATTTTACGAACATGATAATAGAAGACAATATAATATAAAATAAAAAAAAGATCCATTTACCGCATTATTAAATGCAGTCAAGTATATATACAGATAAATGGTTCTTATAAATTTCTAAAATATAGCTTTTGTTGTTTCTATTTTTCACCCAAAATTAACAGCCCCCTCACAGGAGCGGCGAAGCCACCCCGGCAACAAAAATAGTAGATAGTTATAGTAGCTAAGGATAGGTTAAGTTAGATTTTATGACCAAACGAGCCGAGCGAGCGAAGCGAGCGTGCCTCGGCAGCGGCCGGCGCAGCGCCAGAAATCACATTTTACACCAATAATTGGAACTTTATATCTCTCCCCTTCCAAAATTTAACTAACAGTACGAATTTTGATGATTTTAGTATTGAAATTTAAAAATTGAAAAAAAACTAATGGTTTCCGCGCGGGGGGAGTGGTGGTGTTGGTACTACAACACCCCCCCCTTACCCCCAACCTTAAATTCGGGATACGAATTTCTAATGCAATCCCTTGATTTTTTGTTTGATGAGATAATCTCCTAGCAACATTTTAAAATTATTAACTCTACTATTAAGTTCAATGAGACCGGCCTTGATAAGGATCTACATCTGGCTTACAAGTGGTTATAAGTATAGCTAAACAATTATGAAATGATTTTTTAATTAAAAAAATTGACTTTGTTGGAGAAAAATTGGTACTAACAATATTTACATATGATAGTTATAATTCTAACAAATTTGATACACAATACAAATGGTTATAAGTCGAGCTAAACAATTTTTGGTTTAGCTATAACTAATGTGATTATTGATCAGACATTAATTCTTATTACGAGTAACATAATACACTTGAGATATGTAATTGTATGCAGTATATATTTATTGACTTACAATCCAATCATCACCTAGTGCTGCCGCGCCAACCCACTTGCCTATATCTGGTCTGGCAATTTTACTATTGGTGTGTGGTTCAATTTTGTTGTAGGACTTCTTCACTCTTAAGTCCCATAGCAACACTAAGCCATCTTCACCGGCTGATATTAACTGCTGACCACTAAAACATTAAACAGCAACTTATTAATAAAATTATGCATTTAATTTAATCTCTACTAAATACGACTATTGAAAATACTTAACCAGTTGACTTAAAATTTATACAAGAAGCAGTAGATTTTGGAAGTTTTAGTATAATATTATTATATGAAAAGTTTTCTTTCACACTTAATTACTTTAAATTTAGATTACTGATGTGACAAGCATGAATTTTGTATTGTTTTACACAAAATATATACATATATTCTAATTTTCAAATAGTTTCAATTTACTATAGGCACAGAGGACATAACATCTTGTACATGTCTATGGGCAGTAGTGCTAACTTACCATTCAAACATTCACCTATATGAATTAAACATATGTAATCAGAACAAATGAATCACCAATTTTATTTAAAATAAATAAACAGTTACTCACTTGCTATGTAAACAATGTACAAAATCAGAATGCCCTTCATATGTAGACACTAAACTACCATCTTCCAGATTGTAGGCATAAATCTTATTATCCCCACAACCTGCATACAATTTTCCCTCGTCTTCTTTATACCATAAACAATTTATATCACATTTTTCAATCATAGACTGTGGTTGTATTTTAATGGTCCATGAGGGCTTACTTAGTTTTGAACTTAGAATAGCCTTCCAATCCCAACCTGATATCTCATTGACTGTGCCAGCAATTAAAAATTTATCTGTACTAACTAGACTGCATATCTGACTTCCAGACTCCAGTGAATGAATGTGTTTTGGCTTGTTATAATCTGATGTAATTTGTTCTACCACAGGATTGAAAATATTGTCTAGGCTGCAAGAAAAAAATATAATAAGATTAAAATTGAATATAAGGCATTTGTTTTTTGATCGGCAAAGAAATGTGACTTACTCAAAAACAGCTAGTTGACCGTAGATATTACCAGCTACTAAATATTTTCCGCACGGTGAATATGCTTGGCTAAGTATTGTGTTATACAACATTTTGTCTAACATTTTGAATTAAAATATATACTTTGAGTCGTTATGAAAATTATATATACTTAGTTCGTTTCACTATTTAAACGGTACAGTTAAGATTTTAAATTTCAATTATTGACTGAAGACAAACACAAACATAACCTTTACATATATTTTGACAATTGACAAGTTTAAAAGTATTAACAGATTCAATTTCAATGAAAATTATCTAAGCCAATTATGTTGCCAACTACAAAATATAAACAATTATTGAAAAAAATTGTTTCGATTATTATAGTATTCAATTTTGTTTAGCTTTTCAAAAATTATTAATCGCTTTAATTATTATTCATATACTATTAAAAAATATAGCAGTATATTATTTTTAATTTGTGATGATTTCCAAACGCAAAGTATTCAATGTATAGACAATCTACTAAGTTATCCATAAACAATAAAAATTAAAGACGGACGCAAAAAATCAAAACCTTTCAACCAAGATGGACGTGTATTTAAAGTGTAGAAATTGCTAATCTATTCGTTACCTATTGGTGAGATATTTTAAGCTTGACCTACTTTTTATCGTTTAGTATGTAATCGAACAAATTTATGGAAAAAGTGTGAAGCTATTTTAGTGCAGCCTTTGCCCACGTATTAATGATCACGACGTAGGTTCCATCAATAAACCGACTAATCCCATTTTTCTCATTTTAGATTATAAATAAGCGTCAAAATGTATAATGGCATTGGTTTGGAAACGCCAAGAGGTTCAGGAACGAATGGATATGTTCAAAGGAACTGGGCATCAGTGCGAAAAACCAAAGATACGGTGAATTATCGTACCGAAGACGATATCGCTAAACTTGACTGTGCGTCAAATAAACAGCCTAACCAAGAAATACTCGATCATGAAAGGAAGAGGAAAATCGAAGTTAAATGTGCGGAACTCGAGGACACGTTAGAAGAACAGGGGTGAGTTCATTTATAATTTATAAAAACACATAAACAACTATCAATATTATAACCTATATTTGATCAGTTACATTCAATTATGAAATATTTACAATTCTAGTTATGTATATTAAGCTTTATGCATAATAATGTGCATTAGTAAATCCAATGACAAATATTGTAATAATTACATACTGCAAGGTGTGAAATACCATTGCACAATTATTAAATGCCTCTCTTATTGAAAAATTGAACCCTTTTGGGGGCAAATTGTTACTAACAATATGTACATGTTATATCAAATCAAATAAACTTTATTCAAGTAAGCTTTACCAAGCATTTATGAATGGTCGATTTACAATTAAGTGAAGTTACCATTGGTTCGGAAAGTAGATTCTTCCGAGACGAACTGGCAAGAAACTCAGTATTTATTCTTTTAGTAATAGTTATAACAAATTTGATACACATGGCTGTTTTTCTTGTCCATAAGTATTTCATATAGACTGCGGCTGGTTAACTGAACTGAACTCATGCTGAACAATAATTAAATTACTTAGAATAAAAAAATATGTATATTTACATTTATTTATGTATAAACATAGTATAGAACATACAGAAAATTAGTTTTTATTAAATATAAATAAGCCATTATATTTGAACTTTTATTAAATACCATGTAGGTAATATTCATTATGAGATTATGATTAAATAGTTGTAATTTATTTCAATACAATTTAAATACTTGAAACTATATCAACTAATTTGTTGTCACAAGTTTGAACTGTGTAGTACAGTAGGTGCAAAATAATTGTTGATAAGTTCCCGTTTTGTTAGAAAACTTGATTTAATTGATTATACTGTAAAATATGTTGTTACAGTTTCTACAAATGTGCTAATGTAGAAGTTATTTTGTGTACAGGAAATTATTATAATGGATTTAAAAAAACTCTGAAAATCATTATCAATGACTGTCTTTAATGTTACCAGTTTATATTATAGAGTTTTTTATTACTATATACCTTGCACATACAGACAAAAGAAACATCAACAATATTACTACAATAATTTGTTAGTACAGTATGCTTTACCATAGAATCTGTTTTCATCAATGCAATTACATGATACACTGAATGACAACACTCATTATACAGATTCTATTGAAATTAAATTTAAAGCTTAATAATGAAGCAAGTTTATTTACAGCAAAAGCAATGTTTTTTTACTTTTGCCAAAATTCATTCATAATGAATCAATTACTTTTTAATAAAAATTCTGTAGGATTTTTTTTTATTACTTTATTAATTTAAGAAGTTCTTTCAAGTAATAAATAGTACAAGTCATTATTAATATGGATACACATAAATAATATTCTGTAATGTTATGCACATTCAGATAAATATTAATGAATTTCTGAGAAAATGTTATATCGATGTCATCATTACAAACAAAATGAATACTTCGGCTATTCAACTGCATACAGCAGCATGTCAAAGTTTGAGTTAGCACCAACTGTTATGTTGATAGTATTACATATCCTAGTCTTGCCCATTTGATGAAGCTTTAAAAGTCCTCCTTCACTTAGTATTAAAATTAAACTCACGTATATTAATATTATAAATGTGACAGTAACTCTGTCTGTCCGTCTATCACTCTTTTGCAACCAAACTGAATATTATGATATTTGGTGTGAAGCAAACTTGACCTGCAAGGAAGATATAGGCTACGGTTTTTGCCTAAATCATAACAACCAATCCCCTAAAACGCGAGCGAAACATTCTTCCCTCTTTCTTTATGAAGCTGAGTTTGGAAGCATTTTTAGATGGGTTGCAATTGGTAATCATTGGGAACCACTGATCGAGTATATATTTTACCCTTAACCTTATTGGTTGTAGATAGACTTTGTAGTAAGTAGACTTTTTGATAGGTACCATATATATTTGCTGTTGTTTGTTAGTTAGAAGGACTAGGTTACTCTCAAGTAACCAGAGGTACAAGGGGCCTACCATCTTAGTACGTAGTATGGAGGGATGCAATGTGCTTAAGAGATGATTAATATTTCTCATGGTTTTCATGATATTCATATACAAATTTTAAAATATAGTTTATAATTTTTTAGATCAATGTTTATGTTTCTACAATACCATTCAACTTTTTAAACTGCTTCAGATGTTAATAAAAAAAAAGTTGTAAAGTTTATTATACTACTAGCTGAAACTGTGGCGTTACTCGCGCGAAATTTGTAACACAATCTTTCTAGCCCCGTCTTGACTCCATATTTTCGTCACGATATATGAATACCAGCCAAATTTAAAGTTTGTCGGTGTTATAGTTTCCATGATTTCGTTATTAATTAGTAAGTGGTATTTCATTTTTTATATATAATATAGATTAATAATAGTAATGTGAATTATATTATGCTTTGGGTATGAAACTGTCACCTCTGGTAACTTCTTTATGTCGTATCGAAAATTGTTCACATTTAAATAATAATACTAAAATAAAAACCCGCTGAGGTCTCGTTAGTTTTTCTGAGGTATCAGAGAATTTACTTCTCCGAACCGTTTGCTGATTTTAAGTATCAATTAATAGAGTTTAAACATTCCTTATTAAAAAATCTTCAATTAAAAAGCAACTTTAGAAGTTCTTAAGATTATATAATTCCACTAAATATTCAATATAGCCAATATTTCTTTTGTATAAATCATGTATACGTTATTTTACGACCCTTTCTATTATATATCTTTGTGTAACTATAAAACGTATCGTTATGTACTTCCTTTTAAAGTGGTAATTAAATCCACACTTGATCGATTTCATGTTTACTACACGTGACAAATCTTTTATTACAAAAAAAAAAACTTTCTGATACATTTTGTATAATTTCTGACTCCCCTAAAGTATTACCCCACGAGGGCAACAGCCCTTGCGCACGCGTCCAATCAATAATTTCCTTTCAACAAACTACCCTTTATAAACTATTCGTCGTTTCGGACTCGTTCAGTTAACTGCCGCACGCCGCGAGCGTCTTATCGCTGTTTTTTTTTATTGTTTTCAAAAAGTAAT
This sequence comes from Vanessa cardui, assembly GCF_905220365.1. Classification (NCBI taxonomy): domain Eukaryota; kingdom Metazoa; phylum Arthropoda; class Insecta; order Lepidoptera; family Nymphalidae; genus Vanessa; species Vanessa cardui. Next base: position 12,280,219 of record NC_061133.1, on the reverse strand, counting down.
TCCGTGATTACAACACCGTATCATGCACTGGTAGGTAGTATAAGAGCGGTTTCACACTGATCGAATCGACAAGATGTACGACACATTTTCCGTACATTCTGCTACATTTTAACTGTCGAGTCGGATATTATTAGAATACAGTTTTGTATTGCGACATCGAAGCTGGTATGCGACATGTGTTTTGTGAATAGCACAAGAAACGACTGTCGGTCAGCGAGAGAATATCTGTTCCGATCCAATGTGAAACAGCTATTAATGTTATGTCGATCGTTCAAGGAGTATTTATGGCAATATTTCGATTACACACGTTGCGCGTTTGCGCTATGTCAGACGTGGTATACGTCTCAGGAGAAAATAGTAATGAGCGTTTCATTGGTGTGGTTACGCAGGTTGCCTAAGGAGGAGATAGCTGCACGGGTCGCGGCGTTCAGAGCGAAACTAGCTGAAGCCGGGAGCGGGGAGAAAGATGTTCCGAGGGATGAATTCGGAAGAGTAACGTGAGTATTATGACCGACTTTAAACAAAATAAGTTCTCCAATCAACAACCAATCCATGGATCTTTGTAACAGAACCTTATTCTCGATTTGAATCCAAAAATGTAACCGGTTATTTCTTTATCGATTTTGTAAATAATATTTTGTTAATTAATTTCAAATATATAATAAACTTGTTTATTATTCTATGTAACATATTTACGTTTAAAACAAATATTGATTAATTCATATAAATCGATTTAATAATTCTAATTGGATTAAAATGTTATATGGTATTAAGATTAATGGATTGAAATCGATTTTATATCCGATGAAGGTCTCATGGCAGATGTGTACATAATACATGTGCTTAATTATTCTTATTGTTACAATATAAACATTGCGAAAAATATGTTTTTGTGATTCGTGAGCTAATTGTTATTTAATTAACTGATAAAGAAATAATAGTTAACAAACATTCTCGATAGTAGAACTTTAGAATCGTATATTTTGTTTTTAATTTCACTTTCAAAATTAAATATAGGCAACAAATTACTCTTGCGTGACGTGTCGTACGTTTAATTAATTAGGTAAATAGTTACTAAAAGTTTTATTATTAGAAATGACCTGTCGCCCTATTTAATACATATGATATGTGCTGTTAAATTTATATGAAACGTCGTTTGAAAGAAATTAACGAAGGTTAGTAAGTTCATTGTGATTTTGAATTTATTTTTTTCTCAGATATAGTGAATCTTAATACTAATTATTACTAATTTTCCACCAACCTGCATTGGAACAACGTGGTTGAATACGTTCCAAACCTTCTCCTCAAAGGGAGGGGAGGCCTTTAGCCCAGCAGTGGGAATTTACAAGCTGTCGATGTTCTAATACTAATTATTTTTATATATTTATCTAATGTACGATTCATGCGTATTACTTTAGTAGTTTTGACAGTTAGTATAACACAAAACGGTTATTCATAAACGTATAATACAATATATAATGCGTCCTACAAATATCCATAAAACTATTTGCTTTCTCGGTAATTATTGTTGGGAAATCGATTGATTCGCTTTGCAGAAATGTAATTAGGAACGTTTGTATCGCAAAATAAGTAGTTAGTTAGTTTTATCTTTTTGATGATTATAAAATGAAATTCATATCCGGAAAAATCGTTTAATTAATATTTTTTTTCTCATTTCAACTCATTTTAATTTGTTAAGATACAAGCTGAAGCTGCGACTTTATACACTCGAAATTTATGAAAAAAAAAACAGACCCCTTTTGCCCCTTTCGAGGTGGTTTTTCGTAAAGTCCATCTTAGCGGATGCGTACGTATGATAAAGGATCTACTTGCCAAATTTCCTAACTGACTAACCTTGATATTTCATATTCGTTTTTAACTCATTTTGTACTCAGCGTTGAAGGAACGCGTCGTGAGATAATCTGCATAAAATTAGACAAAGTAGATCCCATGTTATATCTTATATTTGTTATTAATTATTGTACTATATATAGTATGTATTTTTTAGTAAAAGGGAGTAACTAAACATTGATATGGTGACCAATATTTTCGATGATAGATATACAATTCGATTTGAGAAGGTATTGGAATAAAGTATATTTTTATTTCGAATTTTACACGCTTACTGAAGCTTTAGTACTCCCCGATACAAGCATAGAGTAAGCCATTTTCGAAAGTGCTCTTGTAATATCGAGAGCGTTGCCAAGATATCTTTTGTTTCAAAAATCTACGGATATTGCAGTTCGAGTATATGTATCCTACAGCTTATATTCTAAACCGTAAAAGGTGATTAAAAAGTTGTAAATGAAAACCAAACCTTTTGTTTAACAAATAGTTACTTTTCAGACAAAATGGTATCAGTGAAAAGGCAACAAGCAATTGTTGCTATAAACTAATAACTTAAAGTAGTATGGATTGAATGAAAAAAGTGATACCGTGTATTTAATAATTCAGATAATTATTAAATAGGTTCCATTTATCGATACAATTATAACTTAATTTATAATATACGATTACTTTCGTTCTTAGGAATAATAAAACTATTTATAAAACCAACACGTAAAGTACAAAAAAACACGAAAGCGAGTCTGGAAAATAAGAAAATAAATTAAAAAAAAAACATGCTATATTAACTCAAGGGTCAAGATAGATTGCACAGACTACGTAATACAAAAGGGTCCTGTATCGATCGCGTCCACCCTAACCCCCGCTTACGAGGGCAGGATTCCAACATTTTGTTATATGTTACCCTGCAACGACATGCTAAGTTATTAATTCAAATTATGTAGTCTATGCATAACAATGAATTAAATAACACTGATTTCGTATACATAACATGATATTATTGTATTAACATTTTAGGAGTTATATAATAGGTTTCTTATTTAATATCGTATTTGCATTGCATATAATTAATACATTAGGTAAGCAAACTGACAAATAGGCCTTTTGATTGTATATCAGCTAAAATCAACGACACGAAAAAAGTTTTTTTTTAGTGTCGTCACTAACCTAGCTTAAAGTCTGAGATCCTATGTCCCTTGTGCCTGTAGTGGCACTAGCTCGAATTCAAAGTATAGCTGTTTGGTGGTGGGAATTGTGTTGTAATACCTACCCAGGAAGGATTGACACCAATTGCTAGTTACAGAGTAGTAAATAAAATTAAAAGCATTGTAACTAGCTTTATCTACCCGCCAAAAAACAGGTACTGGAGATATGAACGTAAAGTATTTTTAAAGTGTTTGTGTTATATTTAATGACAATGTGATTCAAAATCCAGTAATTGTGACATGAAGTAAAATGTACTGACATTTTGTCTGTAACGCTTTTGAAAATATTAAAAGACAAAGATTCTGCTTCTGAGTAGGTACTGAAAACTATTTTCCAGTAGCAGTTTGCGTTATTAACTCAAAATGATGTACGCAACTAGATACCGTATTGTTTATATCAATATTTTTTAAGAGTGTGATTAAGAAAATGAGACTACATTTTAATTTAAATGATTGACCGACCAGCAAATTAGGTTAAATACATCGCTTATGTTGAAAGAAAAACATTATATTAAAATACTTGGTTTTTTTTTGCGCCAGTACCTTCGCCAGCTTGAGCATCATCATCATAATCGTGTTAATATTTTAGGAACATATACATATAGGACAAACATTCGTAAAAATATAAAGGAAAGAAAATATAAGATATAAATGTCGACTTTTTAGTTATACCGTTCACAGTAGTTAATAAATAATCTTCAAAGAAGAAAAAACATACTATTCAGGTATAGACCTGAATAGTATGTTTTTTCTTCTTCGATCCTAGTATTTAAAATTTTTGTTTAGTTGTATTCTTTCTGATATAATAAATACATTAATGTTTGAAGAGCGACACGTTGACATTATTGTAAAATCGCTATTAATGATTTGAGAGTCGAGATGGTCCAGTGGTTAGAATGCGTGCATCTTAACCGATGATTGCGGGTTCAAACCCAGGGGAGCTTCGCTGAATTTTCATGTGTTTAATTTGTGTTTATAAATCATCTCGTGCTCGGCGGTGAAGGAAAACATCGCGAGGAAAGCTGCATGTGTCTTATTTCATAGAAATTCTGCCACATGTGCATTCCAAAAACCCGCATTGGAACAGCGTAATATGTTCCAAACCTTCTCTTCAAAGGGAGAGGAGGCCTTAGTCCATTGACAGGCTGTTGTTGTATTAATGATTTAACGAAAAAATGACAAGTGTGAAAGTAGATGCTGGAACCATCTTGAAGGGCTTCCAGACTTGTATATAAGGTTGTAATATTCATTGTAACATTACAGGCTACATGAAAAGGCGGGTAAAAATAGCAAATAATGATTCAACGTATTAGTTTTGAGTAAAAAACCATATTTCATATCCAAAGAATCTAAATAAAAAATTACAACACTGATTTGTTATCGGAAAATCAATTTAACGCAACTGATTTTACAACTATAGCAATTTATTTGCAAGTATAAAATTACGACTAAACTCAGTAAGATGGGAAAATATTCCTAGTTCAGATCGCGAATTTGGTAGTTTATAAATCAAATCCTTTTCTATATTCCTCACAAGGGTATCTGCGCGTATTGATTTCTTAAAAATATCCCGCAAATATAAGCCGAAGACTTTCTTAGGATTGTAATATTTTGAAGTAAATAAAAAGAGATTTTAATAGATATTTGCGTTTATAATATTTGTTAGGATAGATAATAAACACATGATTGGAAAATATTTTCTCCATATACATATACACATTCTATCGGAAAACAACGTTTTGTTAATTTAAATTAATAAACGGTGAAATATTTGCATTGATTAATTTCATTTTTCAACTAATCTGCTAGAATCGTGGCATGAGGCTGTGCATGGTGTGCGAACACGACATTGCGGGATCGGGAACAGCTGTGGGCTTATAGCGAATATATTTAAATACTCATTAACATATATGTAAGTTTTTGTAATAATAAAAATATTCGGGTGCACTTTTGTGTGTACATAAGTGTTGACGTTGATATAATAAATGGTTCCGGAACACATAGATTCATAGTACGGGTCTTTGTCATGCATAATGAAAATCAATATATTCTACTTCATTTAAATGTGCCCTTGCAAGCACTTTTGATTTTTCATTTTACATAATTAAACAAATTGAAAGCCACCACCGGTTCAAAACATAGTTTTCGAGAAAAACCTACAAGATAATCAGTTGTTAATCTACATGAGCTTGGGTTAATAACCATATTGAAAGTAAAAATAAAAATAAAATTTTATTTAAAAGGGAAATATGGAAAGTATTTCTTAATTAAATCGAATTTCATATCATCTATCAAAATACAACTAATTAAACATAGAACGTAAACTGATGTCGACGTATCGTAAATTTTGCTAATTGGCGTAGCGCCCTAAAATCGTGTCGTAATTATTTGTCACTTCGCTCCGCCGTAATTGATATTGCACATTAATAAGAAATTATGTATTTCAAACATGACTCCTATCCCTTATCTAAGACCTGTAACTGACTCGTTGGTCTAATGGCCAGCTTATGTTTTAAACTCGAAGTATCTTTGTACGTAACGTGGATTCGGAATTAATAAGTTACTAGGTTTTTCTGACGAAAGAATCTCAGTCGAAGCCTCGAGTTGTTTTTGAAATTTGGCAGTGCTTACACTCCCTTGAGATGGAAAGCACGTAATACCGTTGTCTTGCTACTTAACTTGTTCTGATAGTGTCAGAAATTTGCGGAAAAATATACTCGATTGAGCACTTATGTCCTCTTGTGAAAGGCCGCTGTGGCTGAAATCGTTCAGGATGACGTCATCATACTTTGCTCGTTTGTTTAAGAAAGGAGGATATTAATTTAATGTTTTTTTTTTCTTTAATTTAGTATCAATAAAGAACTCCGTCGTTTATGATGATATTTATTTTAAGTTTGTGTTGAGTTCGAAAGGTCATAAGCTTATACATAACGACTAAAAAAATTTTCTTTTGTTCAAAATCAACATGATTTATTATTATAATATTGACAAAAACTTGAATATATTTATATTTGAATTTAAGTCTCAATTAAAGAAGGGTCACCCATACGACCTAGTGAAGTGTTTCAGAGAGCTCTTGGCCTAAAAGGTCAAGTTTTTCTCCACTGTAAAGAAAATAGAAAATTCTTATTTCACCTCACGAATTACTCGTTGACATTTTTGTATGAAAAGATCCCTAAATTTTTGAATTAACTACCTATAAATAATATAGATATGCGGCATTGATGGTCAAGTCTTTCTGGAAAAGTTTTCAAAAGGTCTTAATGCTTTATTGCTTAAGATTTAAATCAAGTGATAAACTTATAATACAAAAATTCAGTACTACCTACTAAATTTCAAAATGCTAAGAAAAATGCCTCTTACTTAAAGATAAGTTTTAACCATGGTTACTAAGATATATCTGGCTACCCTAGCTAACTTACTCTTTGAACCGAAACACAGCAACATTTTTTGTTTATTGCTTTGCCAAATAGCTAAGAAGCTACTGAAACAATATAAGAATCTTTAACGCGGGTAAATGACCTACATCGCCTGTTATATTGTTGGGTAGTATAAACAATTAAATCTTAAAAATATATATAAATATATATTCCCACTTGGGAAAAATGCCTATAAAATACAGCTTAAGCCATAGACTATACGATATATATGTAAATAATTAACTTAAACTCATCCTCCTCAAACTTTCACCAGAGTTTAAATTAACATGGTTATTTACCATGTTTTTTATTTATTTTTGGTGGAGCTCAATATTTCGACATTATCTACAAGTGTCTTGTTCTCGTGAATAAGTAAAAATAAAATACATGCTAAAGTACCTTCTTTCTTTGAAGCACTTATATCTTAACTTTATTGCATAATATTGACTAATTAATTAATGTTCTATTAGTTTCAATTTCATTAGATCAAAGACATTAGAATCCCCGAAGACAGTTATCGGAGACGCCACGCTATAATAAATTGAGTATAATACGAAATAGTTTAATCCAATTTGACATGGAAAATTTATAATTGAATTAACAACGTCCAGTCTGCCAAACAGACGCTCGCGTCAGGGTTGTCACGTTTGATATATATACGATCTAAATTAGTTGAGATTAATCCTGAAATTTAGATTGTTGTGCTGATTCGTAATCAAAACATGTAGGCAACCTAGAATAACATCGATCTAAATTTAAGATCGCCAAAGGTACGAACAATCTGACTGTATGGGGATGATTGAAGACTAAATTAATAAATATATTATTCATTAAAAGAGTAATTTTTAGAAAGAAACGCTCGGAGTTAGGGTCGGGTTCCATTATAGGACACTAATTACTGTAAATAACATCTTTGTAAATCTGTTTATTTGAGAAGAGCAACTATGCGAGTTTCTTGCCGTTTCTTCTCGCTAGAAGCTGTTTTCCGAAACGGTGGTAGTATTTAATTATTGAGGATTCAAAAACGCTTCATTGTGAAGTTTACTTGAATAAAGTTGATTGATTTGATTATGGTAGTCCTGAACACCAACTACGCAAAACATTATAGTGCACAAATAGGTGCATTCTCACCCTTACTCTGAATCATAGGGGTGGCAAATCCAACAAAGAAAGATTTCAGGCTTTGGACTATTGGATTTGTATTCAAAAATTATAATAATAAAAAATCAGTTAAATACCGCGATACCTCTTTTAGCTTGTAGCTTGATACGACAGTTGATTGATTGTAATTAAATTTGAAATATCATCCTTATTCATTTCATAAAAACGAAAGTTTATATGTTTATGGTTTTCTCGTATTAATAACTCAATCGATGAACAAAATTTTGCATAGACATCGTTACGGCTACACATATAGAATATATAGGTTGTCGACTGCCTCCCTCTCACGCTTACACACGGGCGCAGCCGCAGTCGGAAAGTAATAGACTGCGCCAATTCCACTAACAAAATTGTCAATTTATCGTAATCGAATTGTAATCCTCATCGTTCAGCCGCATAGAACTGACCCCGTGTATGACATCACACATCGACCCAATCGCTTCCTACAATCACGTCTAAAGTGGCTGAAACCCTGCGGAGTAATTATCCCTACTAATATTATAAACGTAAAAAGTTTTGTTCAGATATTCGTTACTCAACTTTATATAATATCCGTAGGCGGTGAATGAACACGTAAAATCACCTGAGCAATTTGCGTGAATAAAAAACACGGAGGCTCTTATCATTAGTGCAAAAAGGCAAGGAGGGCTTGTTTTGAAAGACAGGACGTTTTGTCTATTAAGAAAGAGCCCGTTAACAAGATTAAGCATTCCTTACAACATCATTTCCAGCTGGGGTACAAAGATTTTATATCTATTGGGCCTGAAGTTACACTGGCTCGCTAACCTTTAAACCAGAACACAACAACTCTGTATTATATAGTAGAGCAGTAGATGAAGTTTTTTAAACATTTGTTTTTGGACAAAATGCCCCATTTGTAATTTTATTTAAACTAATATTTATAAAAGATTTTAAATGAACATTGTTATTGTTATTATTAAAGTTATTAATTTCGGGATATTTACCATATTTTTTATTTTTGTTCGGTGGAGCTCTATATTTCCATTATCGTGAATAAGGCATTCGTAAATAATGTCGAAATATAAAGCTCCACCGAACAAAAACAAAAAAACATGGTAAATATCCCGAAATTAATAACTTTAACATTATTTATAATTTTTACTGGATATGCATAATACAAGTAACTTGATTTACTACGAAAGACACTAGATATGTTAATATTTAAATAGTTCTGTTAATATCCTGCTTTAAAAACTATATTCTTTGTCTGTATAACTATCGTAATGATAAACTAAATTGCGAAGTTTAATTTAAAAACAGTGTCTGAATATCTACAGACTTAACGATACAAACTTGACTGTATCTCTAAGTCCAATTTCACGCATGAAGGCTCTCGCGGGTGTAGGTTATTTTTCAGAAACATTGTCTGTAGTAGAAAAACATCTAGTTGTTTATTTAACAAATCAACAACGTCATAATTTCAATTTTTTAATAAAATTTAATCAAATGATAAATATATTTTTTTTAATTACGCGGTTTTATATTTTCAAAATGCTGTTGTCTGTTGAGGAGTTCCTTCATATGGATACAATCCTAGATAAAGAATCAGATCATGCTTACCAAAATTTTAATCCACCAGCATAAAAGTTCCCTAATTGAACTAATAAAACCAACAAACAAAAATTATAAGTTAGATAAAAACTTATAAAAAAGCAATTGTACACAAAAAATTATGTAGTAGTAGAATACGCACATATCGAGATTACGTCTAAAGATAGATAAACGTAGACACTTCACGAAACGTAGAACAGCACATTAGCATTTGGCAACTGCTCGTATCAATCTTAATTCCGAAATAAATTCTCAAACTGCGGCCAGAGATACTCGTGGAATTGAAATATCCGTGTTATCGCGAGAATATCGTGTTAATATAAACAACTCACGTCGAATTGATATTTTGTTTATTAACGTACTATAATGTGACTATAATCTAAATATTTATTTATAATTAAACGAATTAATCATTGGATTAACTATTTAATTCTGATATAATCGATTTCAAATGTTATTCAATAAGTTTATTCAAATGTTTCTCGCCATTCCTATAATAATTGAACAAAATCAGGTCGCATCCTTGGAGAATATAAGTTATCGTAGCCTTTTTATACGCTAACTATCAGTTACAAGTTCCTAGTTGTGATACAAATAGATCTGCCTATTTCAATCCATATGCTAAATAAATATCCAACATTAAAAACATGTAGCGTTTAATAAATCATAAATATAATTTTGTTACATTATTGAGATTGGATTTCTTAAGTTAAAATAGTTTTTCTCTCTTTTACCTATAAAAGGTATTACTACCACATTAGTGTGTCTTATAAATTAATCAATACAGTCCAGTAGGATTTCATAAGGCATTTTGAAACCGGGCTTTGAATTGAAAATCTTTCCTCATGTAAATCGTAATTGGTCTTTGTGACGCCTCGTGGAGGCGTCGCTCGGGGATGCGTTGTTTGCGCAGGGTGCGCGCGTCGCGTACTTCCTGTTATTTCCTCAGTAGCGCCGCCGGGCCGCCGCCGGCCGGACTACCATGTAACCTCACGCCCCACGCCTTTGCAAGTCTTCCAGCGGTTACACCGCATTAGTATAGTCTTAGTTTTAAGAAACCAAGTCTTCCACTAGATTAAGTTAGTATTTAAGATGCAACGTGGCCGAGCGTCGCGACGCGAGCACAACAACCGCTTAGTATTCGAAAGATTATGGCGAGGCACGTTCCAAGCGGTCCTCGCTGATCCACATCGCAGGCCGCGCGCCTCCTCCCACGATCCCAACCCGGACTTATCAGTCGAACCCATGCAAGGAACTTCCACTATACAAGACCCGTTAGAACCAGCGCTCCGAACTATTCTCGAGGGACTCAGGAGTTGCTGTTGTCGATGCAGTTGTACCCAAAATCGGAACAACGTTAACAACAATTTGCAGGTCTGTCTCTCCAACCCCGAGGAGAGGAAGTCCATGCGATCCGTCATAAGGTGTGCATATACTTATCGTTAATCTCCGACGCGTAAACTGGGTTATATCGGTGGGCATGGTTAGATTTGTAAATATAAAACTACGCGCCCGATAATGCATTAATTGGATTTTAAACGATTTCACACTCGATCACTTTAAACAACATACGTTGATTACTGTACTTCTTTTTAAATATAAACATTTCATAATTTATTACCTTTAACCAGTTATGTTCGACGAATTAATTTGCAATTTCCCTATTTTTAGCGCACTTAACTATTCATCAGGTAAATATGTGTTAAGTATGTTTGAAGCTTCGTAACTAGAACTCTGTCTTACACAATCATATATCAAAGTGACAGCTCGATGTGAATGCCATAGCAAATGAGAAATATATTTTGAGTAATCTCAAAAAAAGTTAAAATATGGCAGCCATCTTGAAATTTCGATGTTTTACAGCGTGCGCGAAACCCACGCGGTAGCGGAGGCTCAACAAGAGAAGAATGCGCGACTCAGGGACGCTTTCGGTATATCGCCGCGCTTCGTCGAGGGGACGAGTTTGGATCCAGAGCGGAGGGCGAGGGATGAGGCGCAGAAGTACCCCCTCGTGAGGACACCGAGCCATGAGAGGGAGGATCGGGATACGCACGTAGCTAAGAAGAAGAAGAAAAGAAGGTGATATTATAAACAATAAATCATTTAACTAAATATAAGTATATCTGATAATAAAAACAAAACACTATAGCACATCACGATATATCTTAATAAATTTATCTAGTCTCAAAACTCGCTAGCTACTTGTATAATAATAAGGTAATCATGTATGGTGATCTCAAGTTCAGATTCGATTATTGAGTTTCAGCTAATTATTTATTGTAATTTTGTTTTTTATTTTCTTTTAAAGAAGTAGCCAGATCACACAAACAGTTTACGTTAGTTAGTATTAAAATAATATTTTTTAAACATTTCACGATTCAAGTTTGTCTTTTGCAGTGCGACACCGGAAGCTAAAAAATCAAAGAAGAAAAAATCCAAGAAGAATAAGAAAGAAAAGTAAGTATTATACGACTACTTTAAAACTATTTTATCAACGGTCTCATTGATTTTTTTTTATTTTAATTAGCCAGGTGACACTTCAATTAACAAGGAGGTAAGTATTCATATCATCTATTTACGTTCAATTATATTCGTATTCGAATTTCAAATTTCTATTTATAATATTAATAATTTCAGTCAAAGAAAAATGTTGTGGAGATACATTCATAGGTATGCTGTTCATTAATGTAAGATTTAGAATAGATTACTGTATAATAGTATAATGATACTATCCGTGAACCCCAACTAACTACTGTTAAATAAAAAAGTCAGGTAGTGTTATACAAACACTTGCATAATGAGTATCATATCTTTTTATTTCTTTACCAATTCGGTTGTTACCAATTTTAGAGCTTTGTGCAGGCCCTTTCGAATCGAAATTTGGATCACATTTAACTATCGTTTATTATAACATCAGCATTGCAATATTTCTATTTGTGTTTTCACATTTGTATTTCAATAGTAAATAGACAACAGGCACAAGGAATATAAGAGCGCTTTGCAATGTCATATAGTAGTTAGTATGTCAGTGACTATGTGAAGGTAGCCATTAGAGGGACCATTTGTTCATTTTCAAATCTAACTTAAAAAAACATTAAAATTGCTGAATTAAAATTTAATAAAATGGTTGCTACAAAAAATATTTAATATTAAACTATTACATACAACATTTCAATCTTATAATTATATACCTAAAGGTTGAAATGTTTGTAAACGATTAATAATTGGGTAAAATAGTATAAAATATAATTATACATCTAATTTTGTTAGTATACCATATACTATCAAATAAATCAAAATTTTGTAATAAATTGAATTTCTATGTATTCAATTAATGAGAAATGTCTTCTCTGTCCACACTTACAGCCGTAAAGCGCTTTGACTATGGTAAAACTAAAATTATGACATTTTTTTCTAGCATTTGTCAATCTTACTGCCCGTAATGCCTTTACCAATTGGTAATTCAAAATTTATAATTTCCTCAGACAAGAGTCCAGCAAGAAGAAGAAGAAGCGTTCGAAGTCACCTAATACAGAGAGTTCCAGCAGTTCAGAGGCAGCCGACAGTGATTCCAGCTCAGAGGATGAACGACAAAAGAAAAAGAAGGTAAATATTAAGCTGTAACTCGATATGCCTACGGTTTAGCCTTTTTGAGAGTAGGACTGGCGATATTCAAAGATTGTGTTTTAATCAAACGATTCATCTAGTTATAAGCGCTTTGATTGGCCTATTTTTAATATGAAATAGATTTTTTTTTTTCGTTTGATGGTTTACCTGAAACTAAGCCAAAATAAGCATTCGTTAGTTTAATATAAACAGATCTGCCTTACGTCTTATTTATAACGTCACTTATGGAAATTATTTTTCTATTTTAGTTTATTTTCATTTATATTATCAAGACATAATCTTTGAATTCTAGGTGACATCTATAGCGAATACTGTCTTGTAATCTGTAAGGGTAGCGATGGGTTTTAGGGTGTATGAGTGTTTAACTTTTTAGTTTCTTTGGGGTATCTCTTTGTCACAACTACACTGACCTCTCACGAGACTTTACCAGATGCCTCCTCTAGACCAAATCTCAATAGCCAATATAGCACATCGCTTACTTTTATCAATTTAAGAAACAGAACTTTGATCTGATTAAAAGTTAAATCTGCACAATCCCATGCCTACAGAAATGAATTTACGATTGTTATTATTATTTTTTTACTTCAAATTTCCTCGACACACCCTCTCTGTTTATGCATTCGTCGTGAGCTGTGATTATTATGTAGAGAACACATTTTTATTTTGCGTCATTTTACCATCTTATACCCCGAGCTTATAACTTTTATTGCTATACCCATACATTTTAATTATTTTAATGGGTAGCGTACAAATGGGTTGAGAAATGTATCTCGTTGTGGTTATTGTCCTTTTTACTTCATTTTTTTTGTTACTTTATTTTGTTTCTGTAAATACAAGAAATAGACAGTAAAAATTATCTGTTTAACTGTGCATCATTTCATAGGATAGCCATCTTTATCTGAAGAAATAACGTATACTGTAAGTATATCACAAAACAATAACACTCAGTAAGAACACTGTTAGGTGAAAACTAAAATAATACGTGTTTAATTTGGTATTGCATTTTGAAGTAAATTTGTAACTAACTAAATATATTTAAGATTACAACATGGGCGATTGTCAGGGTCTTAATTGTGCACAGTATGAAAATGCATGGTTTTTGTAGTACTTTAAAACAGATGGTGGTTACGCTGATTAAAACGCGTTATGCCCTTATGTGTATTAGAAAAACGTGCTTCGTGTTTTCGTGATACCGTCATTGAAATAAAAAAAAGGTTATAAAATGTTTATGGCTTTGATATTCACCGTCGATGTAAATTGCTTGCGATATGCATTAAACCTGGTCCTTCGTGCCGGACAAGCACGTTTTTGTACCGCACATGGTTTAATCTCCACTTTGATTGTTTTTTATAACAATGTAACTAATCCATAACATTCTCCCTCTTCTCATTGACTCAAAACTAATTAAGGATGCTCCACATGTTTAAATGGTATACACTACCACCACCGTTTGTTAAATAAGGTACGTCTCAGAGTTATATTACATTGATTTTGTGTAATACATGTATTTATGTATTTAAGTATCTTTAAAAGAATATATGTTTACACTGTTATGAGTTTACCAATTTAGAAAATATTGTGTAAAAAGGAGTATATGCACTAGTGCCAAATCCTATGTTATTTTATTTTTATACAATATTTTTAGACTTCTCTAACATCGACGAGAGTGTTATGGATAATTTTTATAATAAATAAGTACAAAAAGAACTAACAATTCGTCCATTAAGTTTTTTTTAATCAATACTTGCTTTCGTGAGTAGCTTTTTATATAAAGGAAAAATTTAAGTTAATGCCTCAATTAATTTTTATATGATTCCATATAGAAATGCATGTCTTAAATTATTTATGTTTTATTTTCATAGAACTCCTTCAATCACGAGACAATGTCACGTGAACTGAAGGATTTCTTTTTATTTTAGTAAAACATTTTAGTTGCCATAACCACTAGTCTTCTTGTATTGGCACTGGTGTTAATTGCCCGTTCATTGAACGCAGATTTTCACGTGTTTTTATTGGTTTTTAAACAGAAAAAGTCGAGTAGCAGACGACGTGCCAGCGGCGCACCATCGAGCCGTGAAAGGTAATATATGGTTTTAAATTAACATTATTAGAAAACTTAGACTATGTCATACAAACTTCACTTAATATTTCAGCTCGCCAGTTAAGCAAGTCAAAGAGAAACAACTAGAACGTCCACACGAATATCAAGAGAATAATGCTCGTAAAAAGAATCGTGACCGCGAAGAACGCCATCAGAGGCACGACGAACAAACTCGAAATACCCGACAAGTTGATTCTAGTAGACGCAGAGATGACAGAAGTCGGTCGGTGGAACGGAGATCATCGCCAGAATACAGAAGACGGGACGAACGCAGATCACCAGTATATAAACAAAAATCATATGTAGAAAAAGTCGATAGGAGAAGAGAATCTTCAAGAGATGAGTCAGATCGAGCGAGGCCTCCTAAACAATCTAAACGTGATCGTCATCGGTCGCCGTCTGAGTCCGATGTTGAAGAACCGCCCCAGAAAAAATCTGACAAAAGAGATAAAAGACTAGCGAGACAATCGAGCGAATCACCGCCTCCAGAGAAAAGACGACGGAAGAGCGTATCACCTAACAACAAGAAGAGAGAAGGAAGTCAATATAATAGAAGAGATAAATCAAAAGAGGAACTTCGACAACAAAAAGAAAGTAAAAGGGCAAGAAGAAGTGAGTCGCCAGAATACAAAAGCAGGCGAAATGATGATTACCGAAAACACGACGAAGAATTTAACAAACGAAGCAAAACTGATAGTGACAGAAACTACAAGGAAAATCGAAATGAATCGTCAAAACGAAGAAGGAATCGCAGCTCATCAAGAGAGAGGACAGAAACTTATAAAGAACATAGAGAACAATCGTCAGCTAGTAAATACAAAAAGAGAGACTCTCGTCAAGAGCCAGAAACGTATTACAAGAATACCAGATATAACCGATCTCCTTCGTCTGATACGGAAGCGGAGACGCCTCAAAAGCCAAAAGACACTAAAGTGACTAATAGCAAGTCACGTCATAATAAAGAAAGAAATGAATCTCCATCGAAAGAAAGACGCAGACGGAGTCCTTCGGTAGAATACGCAAGAAATGAAACTCCAGATCGAAGACCCGCTGAGCGAAAAGGTGACAAGAAGAAATCCAGTTCTAAAACAATTGAAAACAAAACGAAAAAGAAGTCCCCGACGCCCGTAGAGAGATGTCGTAGAACAACACGCAGTAGATCTAAGTCTACTTCGATAGAACGGAGGAATTCAAAAAAAGAAAAACAAAAAAGTAATACCCCGATCATAAAATCCAAAGTAGTATCAGAAAGACGTATTTCACCCAGACCAGAACAAAAGGATAGGAATGATAAAGATCGAAGTTCCCGCAAGGAATCTCACAAAGGGCACTCTAGATCGCGTTCGAAAAATCGGAGTCGTAGCACGTCCAGTCTTAGTTACTCGCCGGCGCGTCGCAGTCCCGAAAGGTATCGTGACATCATAGAAAAACTACCCGAAAAGGATAAAAGGAAATACATAAAGTCGCCGTCAGATCTTCAACCGAAGAAAAAGAAAATAAAGGAGGTGACCGAAACGTACAAACCAAAAGCTGTCTGTATGAGAAGTTCGTCGAGTGAAATGGAAGATTCTGAGGATGATTTTTTAAGACTAGATGATCGAGCTCGTCAGGAGGAACTGGACTTTAAAGAACTAAATAGATTAAAAGAGAAACTAGCTCAAATGGCAAAGGCTTCAATAGAGCGAAAACGAAATGAAGAATCTAACGGCCCGTCGACGTCACACACTCGCGAAGAAAAGGTCGAGGAAGATAAACCTAAAAACGAAAGTCCAGTCGTAGTCGAGAAAGTGGACACTCCTAAAGTTAATAATAAGAGTCCAGAAAAAAACGAGACTCCCAAAAAGGATAGTCCAGTAAATGTCGAAAGTTCCCCGGAAGCAAAGAAACGAGGTAGGAGTAAGTCACGGCGAAGTTGGTCGCGTTCGACACGACGGTCGCGAACACGATCACGATCAAGAGGCAAGTCGTCGCGATCGCGGTCACGGTCAAGGTCTCGTTCGAGAACACCGTCGCGATCATCTCGTTCAAGATCTCGATCCTATTCGTCATCGAGGTAAGAAAAAGTTCGTAATTAAATTAACTAATTTGAGCGAAGTGGATACGTCAAATAGGTGAAAAACTGTGCATTTATTTTTGTACTTTCTATATATACCACGCTTTGTAAAATTATATACAGATAATGTCAAATATATTTATGATAGACTATTCGTAAGAAGTCATTTTTTTTTTTTTCAAAATAAACGATTATAAATTTTGTGTGATACATTTCAATTAAAATTTTACTTATCGCAAATATTAGACATACTTCTGAAACTCGGTACAAAAATTTATAATGAGTTGGATTTTGCTAGATAAATACTTCGACTACTCATCCGGTATAACAGTAGTCTGATAAACATGTCGTTGCAAACTTTAAGGCGTTCCCGCTCAAGTCGCTCCAGCTCCTACAGTAGCAGAAGTTCATCGAGATCGTCTCGCAGCTCATCTCGGTCAACGCGCTCGTCAAGGTATGTTAACGAATCAACTAACATAAATATATTGTGAGCGTTTTAAAAGAAAAACAGATTTTACCGATTTAATTATAAATCGCAAGATAAGCAACCTTCATATTGGTGTAAATTCTGTTTAAATTTAAAACGACTTAAGATATTGAGTATAAATAGTTTGTAATTAAATACTATATATAATAAATTAACGTAAAATTTCGATTTTTCCGAACTCGTTTAAAACGCGATGCATGCGATACGTACACGTATACGTGACAGAACAATGACGGGCGTGTACGCCGATTACCGTAGATCGAGCGGGACGCGCTCCCGATCGCCCTCGATACCTCGCCGCGCTGGATCGCCGAGCTTCTTGGATAGGAGGCGAATCACGAGGTACTACACGAGTGCTTTTGACGTTTGAGCAATATGGCGCCCGTAGCGTTGACTATCGGAAACAAAATGGCGGCTTGAACTTTGACACGATTCTTGTATTATCTGTTACGACTATCTTGTCACTACATATTTCGAAAAATTTCATTTCACCTTCATAATACTCGGGTCTAACTGGGTCTTTTATACGTCAAAAATCTACCAATATAATGCTGTATTTTATAACTGATATCATGTTTTTTTTTTCTTGTAATTTAATCGGTTCGAATTATTTATGAAACGTTTTTATTTATTTCGCACTAGGAAGAAACAACTCGTAAGCAAATAATATTATAAACAAACATCAAAAGCACTGTATTCGTTAGGGCGTGTATATAGCAATCTAAATGACATTTATCCAGCCGTACGTGCTATAAATGTCATTGTGAGCAGTTTGATAGTTGTTTTAACATGTTTTGTGTGTCGCTTGACTGGTAATTTATTAGTGGGCTTTATTTTTTTCTAACCATATAAGGATATATTTTTAGTGTATTACTCAAAGAGAAAAATATATCCTCGTGTGGGGAAGTTTTTTTTTTTTAATTTGCAGCCATGTTACATTTTGTTTTTTTTTTTTGTTTATAGAAAAAAGTCACGAAATTCTAGCACGAGTTCAGAAGACACGAGTAGTAATTCGGAATAGTGAAGTGCTAGATAATATTAGTATAAGTAATATGTATGTTTTAAACCCATAATATATATTCATAAATCCACCACGTAGTTTCTTATTGAATTCTTGAATCATTACATATCTGTATTAAAGTATCTAATTCATATCGACGTAATTTTTCCCCGTATTTCCGAACTTGTTAAACATTTGAAGCGCTTTTAATTTTTCGAGTGGGCAATATTAACATAGCAATGTTTTTTTTAATTAATATCAATATTTTGTCTGAATACTAACCAGGGTGTGACACTTAGTGTAATTTAAAAATGTTACTTAAAGGAATATGAAATTGTAAACAGACTAATAATAAATATTGAAGACAATTTTAATCTTTAATCTATTGAATCCAAAGACAGTAAATTGAGTCTATGATCAAAACCTGAAAATAGATGAAAGTATTTCTAAAGTATAGTTATGAGTTTTTTTTCTTCCGTAGCGCGCCCATAATAGATCTCACATATACATCAAAGAAATACAAGTATCGAAGAAGATGATTGAATGTATATTATATATAATGTCAATATTTCACGAAGCGACGCCAGGTGTAGAAGTGCTATGTTTAAGGACATTTCAAGTGTGTTTTATGTTTCAATTTTGTGTTTAACATTAAAGTTTATTGTAAATTTATTATTTGTTTTATTTTTTTATTTATTATTTTGCATGGTAGAACATTACCACCACTGATTTCACTTGTGATTAGAGCAATTAGCGCATGTGTCCATGATCTACATTTAAAGGTAAGCTTTTATTGTGTTCTTAGCTGTATTTAGTAACATTATATATAATATTATTTTTAATTATGTTAGTTTCTTTTTTTATGATATGTTATCACCTTTCATCTCAAAATTGTATGATTAATTTCTTTATAACAAAATAATCAATGTCGAATCATATTTGCATGTGGAATTAATAAATGCGTATTTAAATTTGCATCTTACCGTGCTTAACACACTAACATTCAGTTTACTAACATAACAACAGCGCCCGCAAACGGCCAATTCCATACCGTCGGCCGACGCCCTCCACACCTTCGAGCCGCAGTTACAACAGCAGCAAATCCTCTCAGAGAAGTTGGTCGCGATCCCCTCGCCTTGAACGCGAATAATCTAAACATCAAAACAAATCAATAAGGCAGCCACTACACATTGATTTTATCGTAGATGATATAAAACCTTTTTTTATACAAACTTACGCGAATAATCTAAACATCAAAACAAATCAATAAGGCAGCCACTACACATTGATTTTATCGTAAATGATATAAAACCTTATTTTATACAAACTTATCTGCTAGTTTAAATTAAATTCCATGGCAGTTTTTCGTGATAGCGATTAAGATATATAAATCATTCAACTGTTTGAATCTTTGTCATTCGCCAGTTATATTTTGAGAATCTCGATTTGAAAACTTTCTAGCTATATTAGTTGTAGACTGCCCGTATTGATGATACAATTTAAATAAGGTTTTGTCATAATTATGAACTTCTATTGTGAAATAAATTCTATTATTAGTCAATAGAATCAAATTTCATCGAAGTCTTGATATTTGTAATGAAAGCGTTCGAACAAATTTCGACGTTTTACAATTACTTCGTGTGACTTTTACCAGTGAACTATTTATTTCGTAATATTTATTGATTTAAAAAGAAAGTATTTTTAAGTAGGTAAATTTCATAATATTCTAGTTTTTTCTAGTCATTATTTAATCGATATTTATTTATAAACTTTATTTTGTAAATAATAGCTTTTTAAAAGTATTCGATTTTGCTAAGGAACATGATTGTCGTAAAAGTAACAGTTCTAGTCCTTGTTTTACTTTTGTTATTATTTATTTCTTATTTGTTATTAATTTATTTTGAACGTTTGGATAAAACAATTATGTACTCTAGTCTCCTATTGAGGATATTTATATAAACATTAGAATAATGTGCAATATATTTAATGAAATTATATTTACACTATTTATTAATTTATGGTTTCTAGTCATTTAATAATTTATTTTTCTGAAAATATACAAAAGTATTGTTGATTTTATCGTAGCTTAAGAGATTCCATTTCAATTCAATTTCTGTAAAATATTGTATTTGTTTGTGTCAAATATTTACTTTGTCTTAATCAAAATTGTCATCTTCTTGGCTTTATTGCAGCCAAATTTAATAAAACAAATTTTGTGTAATAGTGTAACCATAGGTTTAGGTTATTTTATTATAATGTACTTAATTAAGGAACTTCAAGTTAAAAAAGCAATAAATGGAACGGGACGATATTAGGATAATACTCATGAACAGTAAATAAATGTAATTTATTAATAACAAAAATTGTAAAAAAAATAGAGCAAAGATTTATTTCTTAACGCTAAAGCATACATTGCATACCAGTCGATTTGATCTCGACCCCTATAAAAAGTTTATTATACAAACAGTACTACGTATATCAAAGTTTCATAGGTTTTTGCTGTTGTCAAATAAAATACATAAATATGAACTTGTTTTTTATTCCAACTTTTTTCATCTCATGACCATTGACAATGGAATGTTTTGTGTAAAATAAATTTCCTTAATTCAAATTATATAATTATTTATAAAAGCTCTTAAATATAATCACATACCAAAAAGAACAGACTACAAAGTCAATTGTATATAAAAATGTATCAAAAATATTTATATAAATTGGCATTACATATGTTAAAAAATATATCTTATATATCAAGCACAAATGTATATTATATACAATTTAAATACCGCCCTAATAAATAAATAGCGGAGATAAAAATCCTTTAATATCACCAATTACATTATTTTGCTTATCTCCATCACCATATTGGTAAATATGTATATAATGTCTCAAAAAGTAATATTTATTCCTTCTTTTGAGTTTGTTGCCGTCTCTTTGAAGCTACAAACATCGCCCAACCGAAACCCACGAAATTCATAAATAAAACCCTGAGCTGAAACAAGAACAAATTATGATATAAAAGTTAATTACAATAACTCTGCTCGGATGTTCAAACTTCATCGCATTATTTAATTTATTGTCGTCAGACGCGGGTCATCTGGTTTGTGGAACATGACCTTTACTTGTTTTTAATTTATTTCACACATACTTTTATCTAATTTATATATTATAATTCATGTAACAATATGAATACTTTTTACGAGAACATGCGGTAATGTTTACAAATAAATATGTATTGGTAAAGAGGAAACTACAATTAAAGCGAGATATCAAAACAAAACAGTCCTAAGTTATGTTTATAGCATGCTATAATCAAAACTGAAAATATATATCGTATGTACGCATATAATTCGTAAATCGATCATAAACACTGGTTTTCATAGGTTGCTGGTTAGATTGAGTTCATTTTAAACTTTTAATATGTTGATATACAAGACAAAATAGCCATTTTACCTTTATTTATGTGTTACTAAATTAATTCTAGTAAATAAAACCTGAATCCATGAACATGGTAAATAATATGCAAGATTGTTTAACATTATAGGAAAATAGGTATGAAAATACGTGTATTTTTAAAGAATGATTAAGTTCTATAAGGAAATAATAAGTAACAAAGCTGTTTCCTTAATGATGGGTTTTCACTACTAATATTTTTTTTTATTTCATGTGTCAATACAAGTCAAGTTTATTATGATACATTTATGAACACTTATTCAAATATTGTAAATGTGAAAGTAACGGTGTGTCTGATATGGCAAAACCATTAAATCAAATATGGTTAAAATTGGTACATAGCAAGTTTGAACTCCAAAGGACAGGTTAAAACTCCAAGTTCTGTCCTTAGGTTTAATGTTTAAATCTAAATACCAACCCCTAAAACATGGCAGAAGCTACTTTGTTATAATTCAATGTTTTACAGGATTAATATTGTTGATGACTGCACTATCATAATGTAAATAAAATTAATTTGATAGTAGCTATGAGAAGTCATAAAGATTGGGTCCAACACAATCAATAATAATCATAGCTATTTAAAACATGGGAAATTTGCACATAACTGCATTTTTCATTAATAATAATAATATATAATGGAAATAAATGAAACTTACCATGGGTGGAATAAATGCTATGTTGATAACTTGGAAAAGAGTCAGCCATTTCCAATTTGCTTCTAATAAAGTGCAATACAATGCATTCAACTGTTTCATTGCTGCATGGTGGTTTTTACCTTCAAATCTAGCTAATGTGTATAAGGAAAATGCTTGCATAAATGGTGCAAATATTAGCCTCTCAAATAAAAGTTTCTTGGCTAATGGAAATGCTGTAGATTCCTCGGCAAATACATTTTCTATAAATCCGTAAAAATAGTGAGGTATGGTACCACCAAATAATAACCTGAAGAAAAAATAATCATCAAAGCATTGAGGATATACTGACCTCTGTATAATCTTAATTTTGGATATACATGATGGTGGTTGGTCCACTCTGTTTAAAGTATATAAATTTCTCATGCCAGTTAAAGTAAGTCATGTCAAAATATCTTTAATTTTAATAAAATTTTAATCACTTATAGGTTGATAATTTATTTATATAATAATGATTGATATTCTTACCCATATAAACCAAATGCTAGGACAGGATCTAGCCTTAGAGATTGACCAGAAATTATTTGTGATGCTATGCTACCAGCGGAGCCGACAACGCAACTAAAAAACAATTATAAAATGAACTTTACCCTTACAATATAAAAAATACTGAATAATTTTAATCCGCTAAATATCCTACCTTGTTATAGATTTCGTTTTGATCGGATGTATATACAAATTCTGTAAATACGATGCCACTAGATTCATAATTGGTTTTGATAAAGACATTATTTAATTCACTAAAACTTTATAAAATTATTACAAAATATATCAAAACTTTGATCACTTTTTAAAAGAAAAAGATTTTTTATCCGTATTGCTCGGTTACAAAGGCTATTGACGTTGATCAAAGTTTAAAGTGATAATGTTATCACTTATCAGTATGCGATTATTTGTTAATTACATGTCAAAACTCGAAAAACAATTCCCGTTTTAGCTTCATACTCAATAGTCAATACTCATAGACAAAATGTACACAATGGTTATGAAATGACACTTCTTTTTCGGCTTGCACAGACTAAGACAAGCGCCATACTTGCGAATTGCGATGTTATGAATTAATTTACGAATGATATAAACTTAGAATGAAAAATTGTACGAAATAAAATAATTTAGGAACTACGTTAATTAAACGTTTCTTTTCCATACAAATATTGGAAAAAAAATAAACGAAGTTAGGTTTTTATTTATTTCTAAATTACCACTTTGATTTAATCAATTAAAGTAAAAATAAATTATATTTCATAAATTCTTTATTATAAAAATTTGACATTATGTACAAAATTTATCTAATATTATAATGAAATAACAACCCACTACAAATATGCAAAGCATTTAACTCAAATGCAGTCAATATATATAGGATTAAATTATTAAGCTAACCAGTAGCATATTTGGTTTAAAAAAAATGTTAAATTTAATAATATATTAGTAAAATTATACAAATAGATTATGTTAAGAATTTCATAATTAGATGGAATTGCTGTTAGAAAAATACAGCAATAACGAGTCCACTGAATGTTAGTTGTGTAATTGAAAATAAATATTAGCACACTCCAGTAAATTGGAGAGTGCCCTCAAGTTTTAGCTTCCGTTGAATAGTTTGTCTAATTGCACTTGTAAATTGTGTGATGTGACAGCAGGTGTGTCTGGAGGTTCTATATGACGGTGTTTCACTAATGGGGTGTTCAGAAAGTTCATTTTCTCTTTCATTTCCATATACATATTCAAAGCTTTGTCTGTATTCTTATTTGGGGTTTGCATTACATCAGATACATTGGGCATAGACTTATAAAATACCTTTTTCCTCATACACAAATTTTTTTTTGGTATCTTGTAAGAAGGTGATTTTGCTTTTATAACTGAAGGCCTGCTTAGAATCGGACTTGTTTCTGAACATGTTTCCTTTTTAAATGGCTCATTTATAACTTGTTCCTTTTTAATTTGATCATTAATTTCATTCTCAGAAACTTTTTGTATCCTCTTTTCATTTATTAGTTTTCTTACTGATTGCAAAGATTTCAGCTGTGATTCTTTGATGTGTTTTAATGTTTTAATACCATTTTCAATCATTTTTATATTTTTTTCTGTTTGTTTCTCCACTTCAAGTAAATCTTCTAGTTCAGTGCTGGTCTTATCCGAATTTGTAACGGCAGCTTTATTTAACATGTCACAAAGGGAAACTATAACACTTTCTTCCCTCTTAATTTCATTGTTGACAGACATTTTTTCAAAACACATAATTGTGTCATTGTACAAAGCTGAGTTATCAGATTCAGCTGTATGGTTGAAAAACTCCTGAACATTCCTGTATTCTTTAAATGGCGTTGAAACGGGTGGTGTTACTTCCGCTATATTCTCCAAGGTCTGTTCTTCTGTCAGTGCTTGTGTTTTCTCTTCTATATCATTTATTTCTTTTTCTTTTTCTAGGAAACTGGCATCGCTGTTTGATTTGAAAGACATATTAGCAATGGGTGTTTCAGGCTTGGTTACAACTTTTTTGAAATTCTGAGGCTTCGGAGCTGCAAGCTTTTTGTTTAAATTGGCAAAGTATGAGTTATTCTCCTTATTGATTTGTTGCTGTATGGTCATGCGGTTTTTATTGAGCTTATTAGTTATGACAGGTGTTTCTGGTATATGACATATTCCACTAATCCTCACATTATTTTTACCTGAAAAATAATACCATTATTAGCATCATATTAATTCATATTTACATAAACATAAATATGACATTCTTACTTGGAATATGAAGTGATTTCTTTGCTTTAATTTCTGGTTTTGGAAATTTAACAGGTTCAGGTATCGCCATTGTTGCTCTGGTAGTACTTGGAGGCTGAAATATATTTAAAGAAATAATTAAAATTATATTAAATTTATTAAAAAATTATTAAATTTATGCAAAAAAGACGGAATCCATACTTTTGGCTTGGAATGAAAATTAAGAACTTTTCTGACAGAATTATACTTCATTTG
This sequence comes from Vanessa cardui, assembly GCF_905220365.1. Lineage (NCBI taxonomy): Eukaryota > Metazoa > Arthropoda > Insecta > Lepidoptera > Nymphalidae > Vanessa > Vanessa cardui. The sequence goes on along the minus strand of NC_061133.1, from coordinate 12,254,628 downwards.
CCCATCTGCTGTGTGACTTTTATTTTTGTTTTCTACTTTCACTGATGAATTCCAATGTCGTTTCTTTGCTGAAGCCGTGGGTAAGGCAAATTTTCGAGGTGACTGTACTCTTAATGCTGAAACCAAATGTTATTTAATTTTTTGTTCTTCTAAGCATTTAGGTAACATATCTAAATAGAACCTGCTATTTTAGTTTTTAAAAAGCAAATATCTTATTTTTCTTAATAAATACACTATACAAAATTGAAATTGATACTAGTACAGCAGGTAAAACTACTAAAATTAGTTTAAAATAAAGGCTCAAAATGTATAAGATTATATATAACACACAAACCTAATATATCACCCCTCATTTGCGCAATAGTCATTGGTTTTAATACTTTCTCAGCAGTCCGCGATTGAATCGTCGTCGGTCGGGATTGTTTTTTAGCCGTAAGAGTATGAACTGCATCCTTTGATAATATACCTTACAAAACACATTATCATTGAATATGGCATAATTTCTTAAAAATTACTTTTCTCTACATTAACTAAAACAACATTGTAAAGAAAGCATACATGATTGAAAAACATTGAAACAAAAATAAATGATAAACCAGTAAACACGCACCACAAAGTCCAGGTAACAATTCCGCCATAGTCTTAGGCTGTGTGATTGACTTATTTTTCACCGCAGAATCCATTTTTTGTTGATTTTAGGCTATTTAAATAAGAATAATGGAATTAATAACATTGATTACAAACAAAACTTTTTAAATTCAATATTTGACGCAACTGTCATAATGGCCGTTGAGTTTTACGATTCACGCTATAGTCAAGTAAGTATCCATGATGTTCAAATGTTCTTGTATTCAGATAATTAGAAGTCCTAAATTTTAAATACTTTTTAAAATTTAAGAATTTAACTTACTGTAAACCTACCTATTTATATATATAAAATAGATATATATTTTTAAAGGATCATTAGGTAAATTGTGTATAATATAAGCTAAATAATAAGTCATAATTATCTAATTATAGAGTTTTATTGTGTAAAATAACACTTATTATTAATTTAAAATAATTACTAATAAATATATTTAAAATAGCAACACTAGACAAATAAACGAATTAAAAAGCAGATGATGGACAATGTGGGTAGAAGCAATGAAGCATGCAGAATGTTCTGGAAAAGTTATACGGACGCGTCGAAATTGTAGTGAGAGAAAATAAAATTGTAAAAGTGTAAATCAGCGTGTTTCAATTATTAAAAGTGCTAGCTAAACTGGAAATGTGACTTCAACTTCATAAGTGGGATCGAAGGAAGATAATATCATTTTCCTTTCCACGCCACCGTGAAACTGTAAGTAACGTGGAGGTACATATAGTACATTATTCTTATTTTTTTTTAGAACTTTGTGTAGGTTTTTAATTTTATAATTATTTTGATAATTTTTTTTTCTTTTCATCCAAAGAAACGTACTTTAAAGCTAAACTATAAGTCACTTACTGACCGTTAATATTTTAAATTTGATATCTAATTGCTTAAAGATTTTTTTTTTCTCTTCTTCTACCTACATCTGAGTATGATTAAAAATTAAAATTTATTTTATTATAAATAGAAGTAAGAAGTAATAATACTAAATCGATAAAATTATTGTGATTTATAATAACGAAGGTATAACTTAACACATTAGATTGAATAAAAGTAATAAATACAAATATTATGCGACAAAAGTGTACTATTAATTTTGTGTCGTAATGATTTTTCATTCATTGACTAGTGATATATATATTTTTTTTTATTTAATTATGATCACCTAATCGTTTTATTATTATAAAACGCTTAATCTTAGCATAATGACAATGTGATGTGTTTTATGTTGACTAAGAAATAATACACGTGAACTTACAAACCTAGACTGGTTTCATAATATTAAAACAGGTTATTATGAAAGAGAATATTAATTGTTATCTAAAACTGAGATTTGTCAGTTTCAGCTTTTTGCTATGGATCAAGGCAATGATCGACGAAAAAGAGCAGCCTATGATAGGACTAGTGCAGACCCAGGTGTACCCAGGTTCGAGGGCCAGGGTCAGGACGCACTAGACCTAAGGCAACATACTAGTCGTGCAAGCTGGCCAGGAGAACCCAGGTATGAGGGTCAGGTCAGGAGAGCTGGACATTATAATTCCGAGCAACCCAGGGTATCGCGGGAGCGTGATACCGAGGGTGAGAGTATTCGCCGGTCTGACGGAGAGCGTCAGCAACTAAATGATTTTCGAGAGCAAAGAAATATGGAAAGATCTCTTCGCACGCCCTCAGTCGCACGGGATCGATCGCCTGGTGCCGGTTCTTCGAGACGTGTTATGCGAGAAAGAAGCAGGACAAGAATCGAAAGAGCGCACGATGATGATGTAAATTCCACATTCAGAGCCGGAAGTAAGAGGAATAGAAGTCCAAGTGATCCAGTCAGTCAAGAGTTCAGATAAGTCAAAGTTAACTTTTAATACTAACATTATCCCTGAGTTCGACCCTATGTCTAAAGAGCAAACAATTTTAACGTGGCTTACAAAAGTGGAAGAGTGTTCTGAAATATACGGTTGGGATGATAAGAAAATCATTCATTATGCCCTTCCAAAACTAACTGGTGTAGCCAAGTCGTGGTATCAAAGCTTACCTAGTATGAAATTTACATGGGTCGAGTGGAAAAATAAACTAATTGAATCATTTCCCGTTCGTGAAGACTACGCAGAACTCTTAACTGAAATGCTGGCTAAGCGCGTAAAATATGGAGAGTCTCTTGAGCAATATTATTACGCTAAAATTAATTTGTTAAATAGATGTAAGATATATGGACGCCAGGCTGTAGATTGTCTACTGTACGGGGTAGAAGATAGGGCCGTAAAAGTCGGTGCGCAAGCTGCGCAGTTCTCAGAACCGGAAAAGGTTTTAAAATATTTTAGGACTGTTAAAGTCGGACCAAGCCGCGAAAACCATGAATCGTATTCTAAATTTCGGAATGAGCGTAGAAATGCCGGAAATGAAAAATCAACTTCTAGATCAGGTGGTTCAAAACCTGATACAAAAATGGTTTGCTACAATTGTGATGAAGTAGGCCACCCAAGTTTTAGATGTAACAAACCTCATGCAAAATGTTCTACTTGCGATAAATTAGGCCACCAGTCCATTCATTGTTTTAAAAATAAATTTAACAAAGATCGTGAGAAAGACTCTAATCCTACCAACGATAAAACTGAAAAACGCGTAGCTCAATTAAGTCATACAGATGATCCAACTGCCAAATATATAATTACTATTAAAATAAACAATAACTTTGTTGATTGTCATTTAGATTTAGGAAGTCAATGCTCCCTTATTAGGCTTACTAAAGCTAAGGAACTTAATTTGGAAATAGTTGTACCAGATGATTTGCCTGTACTCAGGGGTATTGGTGCTAACCTTATCGCACCAGTAGGTATGGCGATTGTCACCGTTGAAGTACAAAATGTCAAAAAGGTCATAAATATGTATATTGTCGATGATTACGTAATAACCCAATCAACCTTACTAGGTCATTATTTTACCGAGCAACCGGATATTATTATTACAAAGACTCCTACTGAAATTATATTCCAACAGACCCCCACTGTTAAGACGCGTTTAGTGGCAAGTAAAGATACGGAAATATTTCCCAATACGTTATGTGCTGTTCAGATCACAGCTGAACCAAGTCTTTGTAGTCAAGTTTTCGTGAATGGATCTATCAGGGGTCCAGAAGGTAAAGAATATTTTCTCCTTCCAGGTGAATATGAGGTTAGGAATGGTCAAGGCGCCCTATTAATATACAATGTTTCTACAGATACTTTTACAATAAAAAAGGGTTCACTTTTGTCACGTGTGACTCCTAAAGAGTCGAAATTATCAAACAACGTTTTAGATTCGTGTAATGTTACATTTTCAGAAAGTCAGAAAACCGAAAATTTAAACTGTAGTGATAAATTAAATAAGGACGAACAACAAAAATTACAAAAATTAATACAAAAATATGGCAATTGTTTCTCAACTGGACTTCATGATTTAGGTTTCACAAACTTGACGGAAATGACGATCGAACTTGATGATGCAGAGCCAGTCGTCTATCGACCTTATCGAATGTCCTATGCTGATCGTACTTTAGTTAGAAATATGATTCAGGAAATGGTCGATCATGGCATTATTAGGGAATCAAACTCACCATATGCTAGTCCGATTTTACTAGTCCAAAAGAAAACTGGTGATAAGCGTCTATGCGTCGATTACCGAGCGTTAAATCGGAAAACTAAAAAAGAACATTACCCACTCCCTCGTATCGAGGATCAACTCGATCAATTAGCCGGCAACAAGGTTTTCACATCCCTAGACCTGGCCTCGGGTTACTATCAAATATCGATAGCGGAAGAGTCACGACACAAAACGGCTTTTGTGACGCCCGATGGCCAGTATGAGTACAATCGGATGCCCTTTGGCTTGGTAAACGCACCCTCGGTTTTTCAACGTACCATAAATAAAATATTGCTCGAGGCAAAAATTAAGTACGCTATCGTCTATATGGACGATATTCTCATTCCTTCTAAAGACAGAAGAAGGCCTTAAGCGATTAGAAGAGGTTCTGGTGTTACTCAAAAAGGGTGGTCTAACCTTAAAACTAAGTAAATGCCATTTCTTCCTTGAGACCATCGATTTCCTTGGTTATGAAGTGAAATCCGATGAAATTCGGCCAGGGCTGCGTAAAATTGAGGCTGTAGCTAATTTCCCTAAACCTGGAAATCAGCATGAGTTGAGACAGTTTTTGGGGCTGTCAGGATATTTTAGGAGATTTATTAGAAATTATGCGTCGTTGGCTGCTCCACTAACTGACCTTTTAAAAAAAGATGTTAAATGGTGTTGGACCGGTAATCAAGATGAGGCATTCAATAAAATAAAAGAGATGTTGGTAGACAGACCTTTACTAGCGCTTTATAATCCGAAAGCCGAAACTCAAGTTCATACGGATGCCAGTAAGGAAGGTTTAGCTGGTATCTTACTCCAGGCTAATTGTGACGGGGTTTTCCAGCCTGTTTCGTATTTTAGCAGAAAAACCAACCCAGAGGAGCGGAAACTACATTCGTATGATCTTGAGACATTGGCAGTGGTTGCATCCTTAAATCGGTTTAGAATCTATCTTATCGGTATCTCGTTTAAAATCTTTACAGACTGCAATGCATTGCGCGCAACTCTGGTTAAACGAGATTTAATACCACGACTTGCCCGATGGTGGATTCAACTTCAGGAATTTGATTGCACCATCGAATACAGGCCGGGATCACGTATGGCTCACGTGGACGCATCAAGCCGAAATCCAGTTGGAATTGCTAAGACAGAAACCCCAATGTTTCTCGACACATTCATGATCACTGAAAAGTCTGAAGAAGATTGGATCGCAACTGTACAATCTGGTGATGAGGAGATAAAAAAGATAAAAGAAATTCTGTCCACTTCTGATACAGAACAGATATTGGACATTAATAAGAATTATATATTAAAGAATAACCGCGTATACAGAGTCGTAGGAGAGGAAATAAAGTGGCTTGTGCCAAAAGGAGTGCGTTGGCAAATACTTAAAATGAACCACGACGATGTTGGTCATTGCGGTTTCGACAAAACGTTGCAACGCATCCGTAAAAATTATTGGTTTTCAAAGATCCGCATCTTCAGTTCATCATCAGTTTGTAAAAAAATACGTCTCCTCTTGCCTTGAATGCTTGCATCATAAGACACCAGGAGGAAAGCGTGAAGAAGAGCTTCATCCCATAGATAAACCCAGCGTGCCTTTTCATACGATTCACGTGGATCATCTTGGCCCCTTTGTAAAAAGCAAGAAAGGCAACTGTTACCTTTTAGTTCTGATTGATGGATTTACAAAATTTGCCAGTATAAGACCCGTTAAAGACACAAAGTCTGCAACTACGATTAGGGCTCTTAAAGATCATATCAGTAATTTTGGTGTTTCTACTCGTCTAATCACAGATAGAGGTACAAGCTTTACAAGCAGCGTCTTTAAGGACTTTACGAACAAATATAGCATCAAACATATCATTAATGCAGTGGCAACTCCGCGAGCCAATGGTCAAGTGGAGAGGTTCAACAGAACCATTCTAAATGCCCTCTCCACTTTAAATCACGGCAAAGACGAAAGGTCGTGGGATGAGAATATTCTAGACATTCAGTTAGGACTAAATACTACAACACATAAAACAACTCAAAAAACACCATCGGAGTTACTTTTTGGTTTCAACATTAAATGTAGAAGCGAAGGGATACTAAGCGCTGTTTTAAATGACACTATTTAATGTATCTTCTGAGGAGGAATTGGTACGAAATAGGGAGGAAGCAAGAGAAAAGATAATAGAAAAGCAAAGCAAGGACAAAGAAAAATATGATAGCCATAGAAAAGCTCCAAAACAATATTCCGAAGGTGATCTAGTTAGAGTAGAGCGACAGGTACCTCATGATGGCCAGTCGCAAAAATTGGTTGTTAAGTACCAAGGTCCGTACCGTATCATAAAAGTTCTTCCTAACGATAGGTATGTCATTGAGGACACTCCGTTATCGCGTAAAAATAATCGCCGCTATGAAGCGGTAATTGCAGTAGACAAAATACAGCCGTGGCTACATTTTACTAGAGATTTAGATAGTAGTTCCGACGAAAATGATTCTGATAATAATGAATAATTAAAATGATATAATTATAATAACTGTAAATAATAATAAAGATTGAAATAATAATAATTACCTTTTAAAGTACTTTTAATACACACTTATTTTACATGATTATTGATTGATGTTTTATTTATGGTAATAAGTATTATATAAAAATATTAATAGTACAATTTAATACATGTAATGTAATTTTTTTTACATAATTCTAAGTATACGCATAAATAAATAGTTATTCAAATTTAATTTAATTTCATAAGTTAATAATTTTAGTTAATAATTGGATAGTTGTAAAATAGTTAAATAATATAATATAATATTGTTATACGTTAATTGTAATTAATTGTAATATTAAGTTAATTCATTGTAATGAAATTAATTGATATATTCGTAAAAAGATAAAATGTAGTAAAACGAATATTTACATGTTAAAATAACTACATATTAGTACATTTTATGTAACAAAAGGGAACTAAAAAAAATAATAATAATAATTTACCCCTCAACGCGAAGGGGCTCGCTAAGAACAGGAAGGCCGAGCTGTAAGCCTACCTATTTATATATATAAAATAGATATATATTTTTAAAGGATCATTAGGTAAATTGTGTATAATATAAGCTAAATAATAAGTCATAATTATCTAATTATAGAGTTTTATTGTGTAAAATAACACTTATTATTAATTTAAAATAATTACTAATAAATATATTTAAAATAGCAACACTAGACAAATAAACGAATTAAAAAGCAGATGATGGACAATGTGGGTAGAAGCAATGAAGCATGCAGAATGTTCTGGAAAAGTTATACGGACGCGTCGAAATTGTAGTGAGAGAAAATAAAATTGTAAAAGTGTAAATCAGCGTGTTTCAATTATTAAAAGTGCTAGCTAAACTGGAAATGTGACTTCATTACTATTTTCAGTTTATTTTCCTATTAGAGATATTAAAATAACAAATATAACTTTTCTTATTTTTATAGCACAGAAGTTGCTGAGATTTTTTTCTTTTTACCAAAAAAATACACTTAGACTGATGTCATTAACAATAACATTTAAAATATTATATAATATAATATACAACACACAACAATTAATTAATCGTATCATTTTTTTCGTATATATCCTAATATAATTATATTGTTGTCAGTTGTCACTTGTCAATATGTCAAATAATCGTTGACACATCCTGATAGTGACTTGCTTCGACTTTGTGTTTAAATTTAATTTAATATTATCAGTAGACACTAGTCTCTAGGTATTGAATAAAAAACATACTGAATTTCTGTACATTTATTATTTGCTTAGTTAATAAAATTTTCATTATAGCATCTACAAAATGGTTACTATAGCTAATATAAAGGGCTTTGAAGAATTTGTTAAATACACTGAAACTATTGATGATAATGGACCGCAGGTTCTATTTTATTTTAGCGGTTCGAAATTACCTAACGGTAACAGTTGGTGTCCTGACTGCGCGGTTGGTAAGTTCAATTTTGTTACTTATTATTGTACTATTTTTATAGTATGCAAGAAAATAAAAATTGTATTGAGTATCTTTATCTTTACATAGTATAAAGTCGCTAACCGCTGTCTGTCCCTATATATGCTTAGATTAAAATTCCGCAATGGATATGGATGCGGTTTTTTTAAATAGATAGAGTGTTTCAAGAGGAAAGTCTTTGTATATAACACATGGACAGTAAAGTAAAGATTCACTGATAATTTTAGAAATTTCAGAAGTTATGTCATGCTTACATTGCAAATGCTGGCTGAATGTGATTCATTGCTAATATACTGCACCAGCACGAGGCTGTTTTGGGTGGCTAGTTTGTTAATAAGAATGACTTATCCTAGTCAGTATTGTCTTCACCATTAACCTTAGTTTCAAGCCCATATTATGCTACTTTATTTTTCTTACAAAGTGTAATAACAGTATACAAGAAAGATTAAACAAAATGCCTTGTCAATATGTAAACATAAATAATAAAAATAAAAGTGAATTATTACTATTACTAATAAGAGGAACTATAATGATCTTGAACATAATATCATTATGGTGTCATATATTTATTTTATGTTCCTCTTTTTATTGTTAAATACATAATTAAATACATACAAGTAAATAATAAACTTGAAAAGTTATGATATAATAAAAACATACAGTTTAAAATTGAAACCTACAACTCAATTGTGAATTGTTTTACAACATAGCAATGAATAAAGATTGAAGCTATTTTTTTATGACTTTTGTTTGTGTCAAAATGTAAACTATCATTGAATGAAACAATGTACCTGTTTAAAGAGGTGACATAGCAATGTTTGACATTCAACTTCAAAATAAATCAACAAATTTGTCAACATTTATTTTAAAATGCCTAAAAAGAAGGTAAAGATCCATACATTGAATAATTATGATGAGTTCAAAGAGTATGTAGAAAATATAAAAACACCAAAAAGTATTTATTTTCTGTTCACTGGAAGTAAAAGAGAAAACGGTAGAAGTTGGTGTATATCCTGTCAGTTAGGTATTTTATTTACCTAATAGTATCAACGAAAAGCAAACATTTATTTTACATTGTACAAAAAGCAAAAATAACTCAACTAAGTGTCAGGCACAAGCTAGTTTTTTAATATTTAACAATTTGAAATATGCAAAGCCCATCCTTTGGGAAAATATTGTAGGCAATTTGTAATATAAAATTTAATTCATACATACTACGAAGGTTTAACTTAAAAAAAACACCTTAATATTTAGGTTGGTTTCTCATTATATTCTCTTTATACAATCATGTAAAATTTTTCTTTTTTTTTTCAGCGGAACCAATGGTGAGGGCATTTTTGAATGAGCTCAATAAGAATATCATATTTGTGTTTGTTGATGTTGGCGATCGAGAATAGTAAGTATAGTAAATATTTTCGAAAAAAAATTATAAGTATAATATCTTAACATTATTTTTGGTTATAACAAACACAATGATAACTACATCACAGTGTCATTGATAAGCTAAGATTAACCTCGTGCGACTAGTGATAGTATATGATTATTTTATTGCTTCTAGAATTTATAAGGATTAGTTTTTTACAACTTGTTTGTTGTTTAATTTTAGATTGTTGGTAGGACTTTGGGCAAACCCGAATCAGTGTTGGTATTCATTTATGGCACGATATATTCCATTTCCGAACGGCGATACTTAGTGTCCCACTTTGAAAGATAAGTGCAGTAGTGAAATTACAGGCGTGAGGGACATGACATCTCAGTTATCAGTGTTCGTTGCGCATTGGCGAGTGTTAAAATTTGTTTCACCGCGAAATAATAAAACATACTAATTTATTCATTTAAACTTTTATATTATATAAATGCAGTACATTGCATGTATTTATTAATAATTTATGATAATTATGAGGCTTTATGTCTCATGAAAATTGATCAACAACTGTAAAAACATTGATTAAATAATGATCATTCATAACGCGTTAGCATAATTATTACTTAGAACCTGAGAACATGTATTACCTTTTTTCAAACCATATTGATTGATGAGAATGGATTATATAATGAGTTTTTTTTTTAGTTGGAAAGACAGAGCGTGCCCATTCAGAACTGACACCCGTTCGAAGTTATTGGTGATACCGACTATAATTAAATGGAAAGGAGTACAAAGGCTAGAAGGTAGTCAGTGTGGACAGCGGGATTTGCTTCAAATGTTATTTGAAGACGAAGATTGAGCAGTTATAATTTTTCGTTTGTTTATTTTTATTGAAAAAAAATTAACATATGCGTACGATATTTAATATGATAATAAAAACGTACCAAGCATATTAAATTTGGATGTAAATATTTATTAATACGTAAGAAAGTAATCCTGAATAAAGTATTTTGCAAATTTATAGCGCCTTGTTTATTTTTTGTTAAATTAATATACTTACTAAAAAAAATTGATTTATAAATAGGGTTTTTGTAATTAATATTCCTTTTTATTACTAAGTATATCAAAAATAAAAAATCTTGCAAATCGATTTGAGTTCCAATGCTATTTTCAGTGTTTACAGTATAGGTATAATAGGCTATTTGACAACGCGAAAAATAAATTGTGAATATTGTAATCAGTGTATATTATGAGTTTAAAATGGTTATTTACTAACGAAAGTTGAAAATAATACTTAATTTATTCAAAAATCCTGAGGCTTATGATGAAGTCACTTTCTTGTAAACCTTGCTTTTCTAGTTTCTACCTATGTGTACCACAGATTAAAATACATCAAAGTGACGTCACCCACCCCATTGCAGCGCCATTGTTCGAGATGTTAATATTGATATAGCGAATATGGCAAGGAGTAGAGAAAATTGAGGAAAACTATATTCAGTTAAACCAAAATTTTCCAGTAATTAAAGCAATCATTTAGGCGTTTTTTTTATATTTCGCCAATTTATTAACGTCTGTAGTAAGCTTTTTAAGTTAGTTTTCCTTCTTTGTTTGTTTTTAGTTTCTTTTTAAATTTACATTCATTTCACTACTGAGATAGTTTATTTAAATAAATGAAATAACGAATATTTTATTATTAACTGTATTTATTTACATCATTTAATAGTATTTGTCATGTTTTATAATTAACCTCTATTAAGTTTTTATACTATAATCTAGAAAATTCTTTGAATACAAACTCGTCAATTTTGATCCATTTTTATAATCTTTACAGTTTTTGGCCTAACATTAATTATTTCAAACAAACATAGCCTTATAGTTTCAGAATACATCGATAATTTCACTTGATAATATTTAATTATTAATACACTCAGTATTTTGTAATAGTTTATGATTAACTTCGAACAACCACCCTAACTATCACAGTATATACTTTACCCATTTCTAAATTAAACTTAAAACATACAATAGCGAAAGCTATTAAATATATAATCATTTTAATGCCAAAAGGCAATTAACAAGTTTTCTAAATATTTTTTTTATACATTGTGAAAAGTTTATAAATTTGTGAAAAATAAATGTTAATATTTGTACATTTCACACGTCTTTAAGTCTATTAAAAAAAAATTGTGACAGTGCTCTTTCGTATTATGATAGTTCTACCAACAAGATGACCATAACAGTGGCCACATGTTACAAACTTGTACTTTGAATTGTCAATAATTTTAAGCCGAAGATTCACTATCGTTGTCGTTATCATAGACAATATATATTTTTTTATTAATATAATGTAATGGTTCTGGTATATTAACCCTCATTCGCAGTGGCTGCGAGTTCTTCAGGACTGTCGTTTATATTAAGATCTCTAGCGGGTACAGTTATTAGTACGTCGTAGAAAATTTTCTTGTTTCGTAAGAATGAACCTTTATTGTCAAATATTACGGCATCTGAAAAATGAAATTAACTTGTTTAAAATACTTTATTTTTTACTTATATAAAACAGTTGATCAATTAAGATAAAACAAAAAAGGTTTCCAATGAGTGAACATTTACGTCATAAAGATATTGGTCTCAGTAATTAAATCAAAATAGTATTTATGTGAGTGAGTCACCTATACGAGACAGCAGAGGTGGGGGCATTCGAGATTTACAGCTAAAATACTAAGCTGGAGATAACCAAATGATTATTTTTTAATTATATTAGTGTCAGTAGATTTACTTGTGATCGAGAACTAATGATCAAATCCGTTTATTTGATTGTAAAAATATTTGAAGGAGCCGTTTACTATGATTTCATATACTTTTTAATCGTATAGAGAGGAATATTGTGGAACTTTGATAATTGTCAAAGAAATAAAGAAATATTTATTTTTTTGGTTTTAGTAGAACTAGTAATTTCTTACATGTAGCAGGTCCAGAGACAGGCAGAACTCCCACATCGACTGGCCCCTCACCGACCTTCCTCGGGCCGTGTACCACACTCTCGTTGCCGTCTTGATCTTTTCTCTTTATGGAAAACTTTATGTCATGACTGTCAATGCCGAATTCCCATCTAGAACGATAAATAGGTTGAGCAAAAATAGGAAAATACTTATAGCAGTTAAAATAGGTACTAAAATTTTGCCATCGTAACTTTTTAAAAATGTTATGGTCAACTCGCCAAGTTGCTTGTCAGACACAAGGTATTGTATTTGAAAAGACAACGGCTAATAAAATCGAAACCCGTGCCGAGCTTTGTTATTAGTAGTTAAAGTACTTGCAACTGGGTGTCCTAAATTATGCAAGCAGACGTGTCCGATGCGCACACAAAAACTGCCGCACAAATTGAGATATCAATTAATTGTAATAATTACTATTTACACATCGTGATTATATAAAAATATATAATCAGAACTTAATATAGCCACTACGGTAGCTAAAATTCTAATTTATTTTTGTGTTCATTCGCAAACCTGAATTTTTTGGGCGAAAAATGAACGCAGTCAGTCCAACTAAAATGTTATGTTTTAGAAATATTTCAGCTCCTAATCGAATTATGTTCATTTCTTGTTAACGGAACGATGTTATTTAACACGACTTAAAATAAACTCAAATGGCGTAAATCGTCACGTAAGGAAAGTGTTATGCCCTCTCCAGATAATCTTTCTCTTATTTTTCTTTTGTATACAGTTGTGTTTTAATTTATTTTGATGCTATTGTTTTGATTCACACGAGATTTTAATAGAAATTTTATTACATTGTATCTATTATTTGATACATAATATATAGAGAAACTAACTCCGATACAACCAATTAATTTGTCTAACTTACAAAGGTATAATCATCCGTTCCCAATTATATTCCTATCCGACTTTGCCCGAATCGTAAATGCAATGCCAGCCAGCCATTTAGGCGCCACGGCTGGACATGCATTTAACGCCTTACTATGTGATTAAGTTTGGACCGGAACCTTTTTTCGTATGTAGCGAGCCTAATTATATTGTCCGTTAGCCGAAAATTAACTCTAAAGATACGCATAGAGTATTGAGTGTATATAGGACGGGAGGCAGGAGACTACAGATCTAGACGGTCCGAAATTTGGCGCCCCGGACTGTAGCCCCATCGGTTGTTGTGTTAGTGGAATGGGAAAATAGCTGAAGCGCAAAGATTACGTTTCCATTTGATTGCGACAAGTGACAATTTGTTATGGTGGCCCTGCTACCTGACGAAATGTTTCGGTTTTTTGTTTCGAATTCTACTTCATAACATTTCGAACTCACTTTAGAACGCTTTCACTGTCAGCGCAAAGTAGATCAACAACGTGTTTTTCTCCAGTTTTCACTGTAACTTTAGTGTATTCTTTCTCAGTCTCGGCGACTACGTTTCGTGCGTAGAATTTCTTTGGTACTTTGCCTCCGGGTTTTACCTGAAATTAAAAGAAATATGTTTGTACTACCAGAGTCGGATTTAAAGGTCTGGAGGCCCACGGGGCACAAAGTAATGGAGGCTCTAGACCAACCGAAGCATGAACACCCTAATAATTAATTATATTATTATGAATTAATTAGTTTTTTTTTTTTTATTTCAATCAGTAAACTATGATTTATTTACTTGTATCGGTAACTTTTAAAATATTTAGTTGTAATATTCTTATAATTTGACTGTATCTCGCTATAAACTGTGGCCCCCACTAATGTGGAGGCCCTAGAGCAGTTGCCCCGGTTGCTCTCCCCTAAATGTGTACTACTTAAAAACAACTGGCGCTTTGTTAGTGTAGTAGTAACTTGTTTATATGGCTGTAAAACCCGACGCTTTTCGGGTCGTAATTGACTAACCCGACATGCTAATACTAAAAAATCTGTATCGTGAGGAATAGATAAAGCGCGTAGCCTGTTTCGTGTCTTTGAAAGCAGTCCGTTTAGGAATTTGGTGATATTACACTTAATTACAACGACACTTTTATAGCATTTTTTTATAATATATATATAATATATATATAATATATATATATATATATATATATATATATATATATATATATATATATATATATATATATATTTATATATATATATATTTATACAAATAAATATGAGACAACATCACATACATTACTCTGATCCCAATGTGAAGCTGAAGCACTTGTGTTATGGAAATCAGAAGTAACGACGGTACCACAAACACCCAGACCCTTTTTTTTTCGCTGGAAAAACGCTTTACGCGCTTCCCCCACGTGATGGAAGTGGGGGGGTGTGTGGGACTCCCCAGTTTCCTGGACGCCGAGTGCACCCAGGACCACCGGGTTTACCCACTAAAAAACCAGCGGTACCCTCGCCGTCTTTCGGCGGGCGCCACGGGATCGCTTACGCATGCTACCGTGACGCCCTGACGGTCGACCCGCCTATGCTGGCCTCCAACACCTAGGGGGGATTCTCGGGGTACAAACACCCAGACCCAAGACAACATATAAAACTAATACTAATCTACATCGACTCGGCCGGGAATCGAACCCGGGACCTCAGAGTGGCGTACCCATGAAAACCGATGTACACACCACTCGACCATGGAGGTCGTCAAAGAGAAGAACAACACGAGATGAAATGTTCTGCAAATTTCTATTCAAAAGGTTTAGTCGTGTTTGTCTGAATAATGTTAATACGAAATTGGCGTTAGTTTTGACTGTATATAATAATAATGATACTCACAATCGAACTGCACCTCGGATCACCATTTTCATCGACCATGGTACCACCGTAGTGCTCAGGTATTTGGTCCTTATCAACAATTGTCAAGACTTGAGCTTGCCATTTCTTAACATCACACCCATATATGCGAATCTTGGATATCGTATATTCGTGAATGAATTTCTTGACCACGGAAAAGGCCAATGAAAACACTTTTGGAGCTGGAAAGAAAAACGTAAGTTTTTAAATCGGTATATGCTATCTTTGGACATATTTAATTTTCGGTTTTCTAAATAATCTAAGACGTGTCAATTTTATGCGACCTATGGATATTATTATAATATCTTTCCGAGTTCTTTAAAATCCTTACAACGGAAAGTTTTCTTCTATTAAAATACATTTTATTTAATTTTTGAAATTGGAACGAAAAATAATGTGCAAATACCATTAACAACAACTGACCATTAACAATGTAGCATATTTTTAGTATCTCCGGATAGTTCGCTTCGTAAATCTGCAGAAGTGTGAAGACCAGTTCTGCTGCGGGCTTCCAAGCATATTGACGCATGCTGAACCCTTCCAAATCGAAGATAACAGTTACCTAAAATATGATCATAATATTCTTGATAATTTAAAATAAAACACAATAATATACTCAGACTTGTTTTGATGAATTTGAAAATAGCCTGTAAATATCCCACAGCTGGGATAGAATACGGGGAACTTAAAGAGCTTATATATCCATGCTTGTCTAACACGGATTGGAGGATATACTCATGCCTGTTTGTCATCCAACTCATACAGGATTCAACACAATGTCGCCATAGATTTCGACATAAAGTAAAGCAAAAGAGCACATGAATATAAGTAACGTTTGCCCGGTTTTGAACCCGCACTCTTCGGCTAAGACAACTGAGCCATCTCAGCTTATAATAAATGTAAATTGTGTGATATCAATGTCAACGTTAATTACATATAACGCGTACTGTAATTGTTACTAGAACTTTTTGCTTATTAAAGATAAACACTCTTGAACATCCTATACAATAGAAAAATTTAAAAATATATACAAGAAAATAGAAGAAGATAAATCTAATATAGTGCAACAAATCTTGTTGTTCCAATATATTTGTTCCTCTAGTAATTTTAGGACGCAAAACTTTGCGTTCTAGACAAAAATATTAATGTTACTATTACCATACTAATAAACACGGTTAAAATGCAAATTAAAACCGATTTATTATAGCGGATATTTTTTCTAACCGTAACGATTTAACAGAGACTAGTATCAATACAAGATAATGCAGACGATAAAAAAGCGTGAAATTATTACTTGTTGACTTCCAAGTAGGATAAATTACATACATATATAATTGTAATTAACTAACATGATTGTATTTTTAAATGTTGAAAAAATGCTGAGTCGAGATGGTCCAGTGGTTAGAACGCGTGCATCTTAACCGATGATTGCGGGTTAAAACCCAGGCAAGCACCGCTGATTCATGTGCTTAATTTGTCTGTACAATTCATCTCGTGCTCAGCGGTGAAGGAAAACATCGTGAGGAAACCTGCCTGTGACAAATTTCATAGAAATTCTGCCACATGTGTATTCCACCAACCCGCATTGGAACAGCGTGGTGGAATATGTTCCAAACCTTCTCCTCAAAGGGAGAAGGCCTTTAGACCAACAGTGGCAATTTACAGGCTGTTGTTGTTGTTGAGTTTCTTGCCGGTTCATCTCGGTTGAATCTGTTTTTTGAACTGTTGGTAACTTCACTTAAAATAATTGTTTAATGATGATTATAAAGTGCTTGTAAAAGCCTATTTGAATAAAGTATATTTTAATTTGATTTGATTCGAAAATATTGTACGAGTGAGATAGAACGATATTGACCGCAATTTTAAAACCCATTTTTGGAGAATGTTCAAGAATATATGATAAATGAACATACCTTAAGAGCGTTTGATCCATGTGTCATCGCCTGTTTTCTGGCGATGGCCAGATAGTTCTCCAAGTGTCGTAAAACCATCCGTACAATGTCTGTACGTGTCACTGAATGCAATAGCCCCCATATATCCAGGCCGACAAAAGGTACTATTATGACTGTAACAAATATGTTTGATTATAATAGTTACCTAAGCAATTAACATGTGAATTCAAATTAAGAATTTTTTGTAAAAGTCAATAAATTTGGAAAGTTTGTTTGATACTGTAAACTGTGTAAACATCGTATTTGTACAGATTAATAAAAGTACAGAGAAGATAATCAGAAACGATTTGAAGATGAACTTAATGAAAAATAATTGATTGATTGAAATTGAAACATAACCGAAAAGTAACTTGATCTATTATTTCCGTTTGTAAAAATAACAAAATAATCAATTCCCGTAGAGTTTGATTGTCAACTTTTCTTAATTTCGGATTATAAATACATAACATATATATATAAAATAAGTCATTTGTTTTATTGATTATAAATGAAAAAAATATTTAATAAGTTGCCTTAATCGCTTCATCAATAAAAAAATATATATTTATGAACAGACAGTGGACCGTTAGTTTGATTATAGTTTTACTGTTATATGAAAATAGACTCACTTGGTGAACCTTCTTTGTCGAAACCGGTACTGCCGCTTGGAAAGTGAGTCTCTAGCACTTCCGGTGCCTTCCACGATGCTAGTGTTGTGTCCACACCCCATTTCTCGCGCCATTTCATTGACTGGAACATAATTTAATAATTATTCATACTGACAATGTGATATGCTTCATTATTTCTATAGATTTAAATTGACAGTGGGCAGAATACCTGTGTTCTCTATTGAATGGGGACACTCGTCGAACGTTTTAAGCTCGCGTTTTAAGGCTTGGCATAAAAATTGCCTATTGAAGTATTAAAAACATTTTCAAATCCTTGAAGTTCAAGTTAGCTTCATATTAATTATCATCAAAATCCGTTCAGTGGTTTGGCAGTGAAAGACCAACAAACAGACAGACGAAACAACACACAGAGTTACATTCGAATTTATAACATTAGTGTAGATTGTTAAAAGAGTTTGGTACAGTTATCTACTAAAATAAACTTAAATTTTTCTTCTTTGTAATTGAGATCAAATATTAAATCACATTATTTTATTTTATCTGTATGTTTTAAAGTTAGACGAAAAACCATATTGTATATAAAATATATCTATATATATTTTGTTATTAAGAAACAGCAATTAGCTTAGATATTATTTTAGAAGTTATTTTTTTAATGGTCGTTTTGCACGAACTGCAAGACGTATTATATAAGTTCTAACTTTCATTAGTGCACAATCTTTCGATTATATACTTTCTTCTCTTGTTATCAACAATTTATTGTTATTTCTTGCTTATATATGCGTCTGTAAAATAATTAAATCTAGAAAAAAAATAGTGACGAAAATGTCCAAAACATTCTATTATGTAAACCATAAAGGTTTTATTTAAATCAAGTATTTAAAGAAATATAGTCAAAACTTGTTGCATATATAGATTGATATTTGTTGATGGATAGATGTTATTGATGGTTGTTAATAAATTGATAACATATAAATAAAAAGAAATAAAATAGTCTTACGTCTCTTAGCATTTTTTCCGCGGCCTCTGGATTCCATTGTCTTGCTGCAAAAAAAAAAAACAAATGTATAAGTGAATATACAGCATACGATAGGTATTTTACCTAATGGCAACATTAAATTATAATTGATAAAAATAATGATTGATCACAATAATAACTGCACCTGTGCCTCGATCGATTCTTGCGAATTTAAAACAGAAATAATCTATACCTTTGCCCTCTCGATATTAAAAAAAGCAAGTCATATTAACGCAATATTTAAAATTAGAATCATTAAGCTTAAGAATAATTACTAGAAGTAAATATTTAAGAAATGATATAAGATCACAGAAATGATCGCGTCTGTACCTCGATTCCAATTCAATGCCAATGTGAATTTACTTAACCTCATTATACTTATGCGCACATTTATGTAAATATATATCAAGCTAAACGAGTTTTTCTGATTTATGAACACGTATTTGTGGACCTACGTATAATATTTATTACTTTTTTTTTCTATGTTACTAAAACAATTTTGTGCATTTATAATCAATGACTAGATGGAAAATACAAGTACAATTTGTAATACAAGTTGTACCTACCTACTAGGTACAACTTACTTCCTTCATGTAATAATTATAACGTAACGATAATAATAACGATGTATCTTAGCAAATCTATTTAAATTAAGAACTGTATGTCTATTCTGTAACAAGAAATTCGAATCTCACCGGAGAACACGAAATGAAATGTCAGAAGGCGAGATGTGACAAGTTATCTTTTTTTTTTTTATTGAAATCTAGTACTTTACGTAATAAAAATTATCTAATTGCATTGCAGGAATAAAACAGTACTAAGAGTAACTTCCTAAAGGTCTTAGTTAAAATATAGTTAGAGCGGCTTTAAATTTCAATATTTTCCTTAATGCGTGTAATTCGGTATTCTATAAAGCCTCAAACTTACAAATAATTCTAAAAACAAACTATTTCATACTTTTAGTAGGCATTGTATATAAGGGCGACCATACTGTAGTGTATTTTCAATTCTTTATAAGAACAATGAATATATAATACATAAAAACAATACAATAGAACAATCTGTACGTGTGTACGTCAATAAACTCGAAAACGGCTGATTCAATTTTGATGTTCCTTAATGTGTGACCTTTTATGGTTAAGATTGGATTTCAGGATTTCTTCTTATTTAGGTAATTCTATTTCTCTCTCACTCACTTCAAGAGGACGTATGAGTCAGAACGAGCATCAAGCTAATATAGCTATTATAACTCCAAAATTAAATGGTTTGATATGTGCAAATATATTGCAACTTTATTAAAGTTCCTCAAGCTGTTTAATCGGCAGCGCTGACCGTTGACCAGGGATTTGTAAAATGTCATTTAAACAAAAATGTCAAAGTGCACCGCGCTACATGATCTTTAAAAGTGCCTGCGTTTTAAGAAAAGTATTGTATTAGTCAAGTCTTCACTACAATTCATTACGTAGGTAATTAAAATTAATAACAAACTTTAGGTAGTTTTTCAAAAAATATGATTAAATCTGATTACTATATTCGTCATAAACATATATCATAAATAATAAATATATATTATGGTAGTAATGTATCAAAATTACGTAAATAGAAAACTGTACGTTTTTAGAATTGAATAGCTAGTTTTTTTTAATTCTGTCTAAGATATGCTGTATAAGAGTAAGATAATAATTTAACGTAATATTTATATCCGTATAGAGAAGTATATAATTATTTTATTTCAGTAAACAAATAGGTATACATTTGCCAATGCAGTAACTTGTGATCTACGAAGAATGTTCCATGCATTTGGGATTACCCCGTTTTAGGATGAATATAATTGGTTCTTGGTTCAAACAAAGTTTACTGTTATAAGTAATACGTATTGTAAACTGGTTATTTGGAGACCTCTAGATTCTTCACATACCAGTTTTGATACAATATATTAGATCTCGTAAATACCAAGTTCATAGTACATTTTATTTTAAATTTTAACCTGCAGTCACAACTATTGTTCGAGGTTATGTAAAAAAAGATATTAAAGACTTCGTAACTCTACCGTTCATAAACGATTTTTAACGATCCTAGAGAATACAATAACATGCTAAACGTCATTTTCATGAACGATATGTTTTGGTTAAAATTATAAGTATGACTGATGTACAGTCGGGGTAAGAAAAGGTTCGTCACCTCAAGATCTATTTTCGTGTGCACAGTATGAGCGATAATCTGCTTTACCGATTGACAATGACATATTGCGTCGCAATTATTTGATGTTTAGATTCAAAAGGTAAGAGTTTAATACTTGATAAAGGAATCAATTTTAAAACTGACGACGACTGACTGAGGTTTTCTTACTCTGACTGTACATATGACGCAGGCATACAATTTATACTGACACAGCGGTCTTAAAGTCATTGGTGTTTGAGTGGGTACAAAAAATCCGACAAATACGTCTTCTATTATCTTTCAAAAGATCTCAAATTAATTTGTCATAGATAAGGTATTAACATCCAAAATAATTAACATGACTTCTGGAATATGGATACAAAAATAACAATAAAAAAAAGGAATAGAAAATACAAGCATGATTATGTTATGTGAGGTAGATCGATTTATTTGATGAGTATATTGACGTAAAAGAAATAATAATATATTTACCTCTAAGCCATCTCAGTAAAAAGTGGTCATTGTGTTCCGGCTTTAAAACATCCTTAACACTCCTTCGAAACTGAAACAAGAAAAACAAAATTAACAAATCATATACATTTAAATTTCATTCCATTAGACAGGTGAATGAGTGAATGATAAGTGGAACTCGTCGTTCACATATCTCGTCCATAATATTAACCCCTACGTAGCTAATCCGCCAATAACTTTGGAAACTAAAATGTTATGTAAATCATGTATGTACCTACTGGCTGACACATCGTTTAAATCAATACAGCCGACCAGCCATATACTCATCAATGCTGTTTGGCAGTAGAATATAAGGGCTCTGTAGCCCTAACACCAAGTAAATATATAATAGGTACAAAATATACATGGTTTACAGATAAATAGGACTTTTTGTTATTAATTTTAAAAGTTGTATTAAGTATGGAAAACAGTGATACTATATGCATCGTCTATTTCAAGGTGCAATAATAGTCGCCTGTGTCATTTAAAATTGATCAAAAATCCGTTATGCGATAAGCATCAAGGGCGACAATATTCAAATTTACGAATAATAACATTAAGAAATTTTAAGGTTGCTTTTTAATTCTTGTTTTATTTTAAATTATATTTACATTTTATATACATTATTTTATTAATTAAACAGGTTGTTTCAAATAGTATTAGTACCATATTATTGTTTATTGTATATTATTACAAGTTTTAGTAAAAACGAAACGTGTTTCGCGGTAAAATGTCGTTATTCGGTAGTAAACGATGTTACCAGTTTTAAAATAGAAATGTTAACGTTGCTAAGCAACACTATTGATATATCGTCCATTTACTCAGTTTAAATCGTGCGAATTTGAATACCCGTATTCATTTTTATTATTTATAGCAAATATTGTATAAATTGTTGATTTATTTTCTATAATGGCGGAGGGTGATAACATATCTACATTTAGCGTCGATGGGGGCCAGGATACTGTGGGACTTCCACGTATTGTGATGGTGACTGAGGGATCAGACACTTCTGCTTCTTCACCATCATCAACATCGTCCTCTGAAGACAACTGGGCTGACTTGATTAAATCTTCAGAAATACCTCCAGAATATTGGCATATTCAAAAGTTAGTCAAATACATGAAGGCTGGTAACCAAACTGCCACAATGGTAGCTTTATCTTGCCTTAAGGACCATGATCTTACTATAGAGGTAAATCAAAGAGCCATACAGGAAATTGGAGGCTTAGAACTTCTAGTAAATTTACTAGAAACCAGAGATCTTTGTTGCATTTTGGGGGGTTTGGCAGTACTAAGAGATATAACACCGAATATCGAAATCCGTAAGAAGGTAACAGATCTAGGTGCAATTCCATTACTGGTTGGCCTTCTATCGGATCCAGCAAGAGACGTCCAAATTCTAGCAGCAGAGACTATCGCGAATTTGGGAAGAATTCGTAAGAGCAGAAAGTTTTGTAGGAAGTTTGGTGGTATACCAAAATTAATAGATCTATTGGATATTAAAGAAAGGCGAGTTATATGCATATTTAGATTTTTGAATTAACCCGTCACTATACAAGAAATTGAAAAAAAAAATGAATATTTTTTCAGATGTCTTATAACACCAAGAGAGGAATTAAATCAAGACGAGTTACAGTTTCTTGATATAGCAAGAGCTGGCGCAAAGGCTTTGTGGTCAATGTCATCATCGCAACGAAACCGCGAAGCAATGAGAAAGTACGGTATGATTCCTCTCATCGCTCGGATACTCAAGACCATTCACTTGGACGTTGCAGTACCGGCTGTCGGACTTTTACAATTGTGCGCAAATGAAACCTCCTTCCAGCTCGCTATACAGACCGAAAAGATGGTTGATGATTTGATAATACACTTAGCGAATGAGGACAAGGACTTAAAGGTAAGGTAACATTAAAGGCACATTGCCCAACTGCATATCACGCAAAGTACCTCATATATTCATAGCATTTTTTAGAAATTCTCCTTTTTTAAATTAATTTAAATGTTAAATTATAGAAACAGGCATCTAAACTCACAATTAGTCGATGAAAATCTATAATTTCTTGTCTTGCAAACGAATGATTTGATTCTCTCCAATAATTTTACATTATTAATTTGCATAACACTCGAAATCTATACTACATTGCAGACTTACTGCAGTCTAGCTATTTACAAATGCGCCAGTGACGCCATTACCAGAGATATGATACGCGAAGCTGGAGGCCTTGAACTTTTAGTAGAAGCAGCTCAAGATTCTACAAACAGAGCCAATAAGCCACTTATGGCTGCAGTTACTGGAGCGCTCTGGAAATGTGCTAACAGCGACGCTAGTGTTAAGAGATTAGACAGCCTCGGAGCAGTACCGATTCTAGTGAGACTGTTAGATGATGAGAATGATGGTGTTCTCACTAACGTAGCGGGGGCTCTAGCAGAATGTGCGAAGTATCCTCCCAACCGAGACAAAATACGAATTGCTAGAGGGATTCCTATGCTTAGTAAGTAGTAAAATAAATGTAGTATATAGACGTTCTGTTTCATAAATCAAAAAATATAATTATTACAGTACATCATCTGAACAATACCCATAAGCCATTACTAGAGAACGTTCCACTGGTACTAATGGAATGCGCTAGAGAACCTAATTGTATGACAGAGATCGATGATTTGGATGGCGTGAGACTTATTTGGTCGCTCCTTAAAAATGATTCGAAGAAAGTTCAAACGAACGCCGCTCTCGCTTTGAGTCCATGCGTCCAGAATGCAGCGGATTCTGGGGAAATGGTTCGATCTTTCGTCGGTGCCTTGGAGCTAACAGTAGATTTGTTAGACTCTGATGATCACAATGTACTGTCAGCAGTCTGTGCAGCAATTGCAACTATCGCCCGCGATCACGAAAACTTGGCTGTGATCTCAGATCACGGTGTCGTAGGGAAACTTTCGAAACTTGGTGAGTAAGAAATTGCGTTGTACTAAGATGTAATCGACACTAAAAAAAATGGATCAAGTTATGCAACTTGATTTTGATCAAGAAATAAACAAAAACCGTTTGTTTTGTCACCAATATAACTTGGCGGTAAAAATATATTTGCTCAATATAGGATAATGACAAAACCTCTCATTCACTTACTTGTAATGATGGAAGGACTAAATATATTTGGGTTATCTGGAAGAGATGACTAATTAGCCAGAAGTCCGCCCATTGTACAAAACGTGTAATAAGTTATATTTTGTTTTTGCATAATTACTAATTTTGTTTTATCTCTTTTTGCGATTAATGTTAAGCTTCCTTCATTTTTGTTTGTGTATAATACATTATATTTAATTCATTCATTATTTCACAGATAATTTTATTTTTTTTAATTTATTTGGTAAGATGAGTATGTTAAAATATCTTCCTTAAATTATAGCTCTCAGTTCAAAGCCCCTGAATGTACGTTTTTTGTAGTTGATATCGTGACGGAAGCGCTTTGCATGTTCAAATTTTCGTATTAATAAGTACTCTTAAATATTTATTATTACATCTAAACTTTGCTTAATTTATTGATTGTCAACCCAAATACCTATGTTTTTGGTTTAACACATAAATTTTAGTTATTCTATAATAATTCTGTTTATTTAAAAAATATACAATTATTTTCTATCCTCATGATTGCTATTATAAAATTGAAGAAAAAATAAAATAAATTATATGCATCAGAAACATTGACTTAAATAAAATATGAAATACATATGCCGAATTTTTTGGTAGTCGGTCAAGCAGTATTTAAATATGATATACAAAATTAAAAATAAAAATGTATTACATTTTAATATTTAACTAGAACGCATTTAAGCACTTTGTACAATTTTAAACTCTTATTTGTTATTATTTCAAGTGATGTTTGAAAAAAGATACCTACTAATTTTAAAACATAAAAATTTGAATAATATACAAATATGTATGGTTCGAAATTAACATATTTTTTATTCCATTATTTACAGTGAGCACAACAGACGATCACCTCAGAGCTAACCTTGGTGTCGCAATTGCGTACTGTTGCGACTGGGCTCAGAACCGTCAGGAGTTTGGCAAACGTGGTGCCATCACACCTCTCGTCAACTACATGACATCTAGAGACCCTAACGTCCACAGGGCAACCGCGCTGGCGTTGTACCACCTGTCCTTCTACTCGATCAACTGTGTTACTATGCATGCGGTAAAATGTTTTATTTTTAATAACATAGTACTGAATCCTGGTAGTATTTCCTCATTCGAAAGCAATTATTTAGATTGAGTTTTTTTTTTATATATATTAAAATCTATGCCTGAGGCCCGAATATATACATACATATAATTATTTTTTAACGTTAGATTATTTCTACTGGGTTTTCTTAGTTATCGTACTCTGTGTTCTTATAAAAATGAGCTTGCATGAAGGCACATACATTGCTCAAATAATGAGCTATAAAATCAAGTGACCTTATGCGGTTACCCTTTTTTAAGTTCTTGTGCAATTATCATTAACACTTTGTATTGAAGTAGATGTGAAAAGTTCTCGTCTTTTCTATATTGTGATTGTGAAATTTCCCACATATTGCACGAGCCAATATATCTCAGTGGATAGAATAAACACACTTTTAATCGAAGGTCACGTTCAAATTCGGTCTTGTTTTTCAAGTGACAAAATGTTTATATATTGCAACACTGTTTATTTTATTAACTGCCTCGTCATTCGATTAGACTATAGACGAATTACAGAATTATTCATGGGTATATACCGAATAAAAACTCCTTGGAGAAATTCTCGGTAGGCTGAGTGATCAATTATCTTAGCACATGTTATGGAAGTTGAGCTATCTGAGATAGAGACTGGCATTAAGACTCCCGAGCCTTAGAGAGGTCCTAAAGCATTGGTTCTGGTCTATGCCTGCTCTCTTTTGTTGTTGGATTTGCAGTCACATATAACGATAATGAATAGAGTGCAATATTAATAATATTAACGAAAAGAGCGCACGCAGTAGTCGAATATAAGTTGTGTTTAGTTTTTAAGATGATTTCGTCTGCAATTGAAAATCCGCTATTACCAAAATTGGTCAAGAGGACTCACATTACACTCGAGGACAAAGGAAGTGCCTTGAAAATAATCAGTACTGTCATAACAAATTTTAAAACATCCGCTTGTACCCAAGTATTGTCGCTACAGTTTACGTCGTTCTTGACAGTGAAGGTCTTTCAAAGCAGTTGTATTAAATATAATTATTTAAAAATAATAATTCGTATTTATATCTTTTAAATTAATTGTATCTTTTATAGATATATATTGGTGAAAAAAAGTTTTTCCGACGAACATATCATCTGATACTAAATAATCAAACGAATTTACGAAATGTAAAACCTCATTTGGTGTTTTAATTTTTTTTTATCTGTTTTTTACAGGCTGGTGTAGTTCAGTTTTTGCTAGAAACGATAGGTTCCAAGGATCCTATACTCCAAGAAGCATCCGCTGGTTGTTTATGTAATATACGAAAACTGGCGCTCGCTACCGAAAAAATTAAATTAAAACAATAAATGTTTTTAGTTAGTAATTGTCTGGTATATTATTTTGAGTTTAATTAAAAACTAAGTAAAAAATATGATTTTTTTAGCAAGCTAGAATTTTTTTGACACATAGGTACATAATGATTTCAATTTACGTATAATTATCTTTTTTTCTTTGAGAAATAATATTAAAGAATAAAAATATATGTTTTAAGATGGCAACCAAAATAGGTACTAACTACCTTTTTGTTTAATTATGTTGCTTATTAATCGAACAAACTTTGTTTCATGTTAAGATATAAAATACATAAAGCAATTAGTATAAATAAAAACTTAGTCCTATTATTTTACAAACATACTATATCAAGCTAACCAAATAGGTATCTAATTATTTTCTGATAATAATTAACTTAATGTCGAAACAGAAATTTGCTGGTGGATTTTTGATACACCCAAGAATAACATATTATACTCTAAACCTGATATATCTTGGTCACCGAATGTTAAAAAAAATACCACTTAGTTTCCCGCCATTATAAAGTATGATTCGATTTGGGAGAAAAATTGCAGAACTCCAATTTGTTCCTCATTACACCGTATTACAATAAAATGGTAGTTAATTCACGAAAGCATTATTGTTAAAATCGTCCAGCGGCAAATGTCATTAAGCTCTTTTTATTATATTTTAAAGTACAATGTTTGAATTGCGCAATGGAATGTGAGATCACTCTTAACTCCTCGACCTTGGATGGCTTATTTAGCAATATTTGGTACTTATATTTGTTTAAATAATTTTACAAATATATATATATTAATTCATAAATAGAATAACTTTAACAATTTCAGACGAAGTAAAACAGTTCTGCTGCTACAACTAATACAAATATATATAGTTGACTCTAGGTAATCCTTCAAACGTTTTGTAGAGACGTAGGGACTATGAAATTTGTCGGATTATATAGCCTAAAACTCCCTATAGATCGATTTTTTTTTACAAAAAAGTTCTTTGTAATACGACAATGTACATATTCCAAAGACAAGATTATTTATGTTATACACTGAAGTATAAAGAAGTGATAGCTATCAAATGCAGTCAAATCCAAATTAAGCAATACATTAGCAAAGATAAGGTAAAAAATCTTTAATAACAAATAATAGATACGTCGGATTATAGAGGACACAGGATACGCCTGGAACAGATTACCGGGAGTCCACTGTATGTATGTGTATCTTACTGTAAAATTATTGTACATAAGAATATACCTACTTATTTATTGCAACTTCAAATTAGGTGCGTCAATAGAGTCTTTGATAGCATTATAATATATTGAAGGATTTAATATTAATATTCACAAAAATACGTGTTCATTATTTGGTTTTGTTTGTTTTTAATTCTTGGTTTTTAAAAAAGTTGCTACCTGAATGAATGTAAAAAGCACTCAATCATACGTCAATTTTTTGTGATACTCGGTTGATATACTCCTCTCCATGCTTCATTTAACCACTGAGCACGAAATTAAACTCATAAAATCTCGCTTTTTTGTTTTGTACGTTTTATTTGGAAGGTATGAACACGCAATCTTTGGATTAAATGTTCGGTTTACCTATACTAATAATGAAATAAAAAATCTAGTAATAAATAATTAAATAAGAGTTATTATTCGCGACTGAAGATCCTTCTATTTTTTTTCTCTGATTTCGCTACGTTATTCCGGAGTGCCAAAGTGTATATATATACTTATACCCTATATATTACACGGCAATGTTGGATACACTTACGATGAAGGATTAATAATGCTCTCCTTGTCGTATACTTGAACTATCCGTGTGAAGGAATTCACAAAAAAAGTTTTTATATGTTGAATTGTAAAAAAAGTAAACAAAACATGACTTTCGTGCTAAAATTTTAAACAAGGTTGAGGTCATAAATATTAAAAAAAAATAATGACGTATTTTAATAATATATTAAAATTTAAATCTTGTTCTCAATGACAAAAATCACTTGCATGTCTTTATGTTAATGTTTCTTGTGCGGCATTTGATTGGAAGACATTTTAATACTTGAGTTTTTATGGACAGTCAAATGTCAGACGCGCTATGCTATACGTGGTCATTCAAAGGTATAGACTGTCAAGTAAAAGTTGGCGTTCCTGTGACCAGCACCTGCTACACCCTTTGTCTTGCCACTTTTATGTTTATTTCACCAATATCTCCCTAGAAAATAATTCTCTACGTCTCATTTTTAATAGATTTTGGATAAGTTTTCTTAATAAGGGTAAATAAAACAAATAAGATATTAAATGAACAAAAATAATTAGAACATGTTTTTGCCACACGCCAACTTACACTTCACGCGCTATAGCAAATGTATACATTTATAAACTACACAGATAAATAAAACACGAATACATATTGGAGAAAGCAGTTTTGTCTTTAATATCTAACGTAAGTGAAGTAAAGTAAAGTAACAGCCTGTAAATTTCCCACTGCCGGGATAAGGCCTTCTATTCCATTAAGGAGAGGGTTTGGAAAATTTTGCGCCACGCTGTTCCAATGCGGGTTGGTAGAATGCACATGTGCCAGAATTTCGATGAAATTAGACACATGCAGGTTTCACATATATGTATATCGGCTTAGAAGCACGCTTTCTAACCACTGGGCCATCTAAGCTCTTTAATACGTACTCAGGTAACATTATCACTTCGAGTTAAATTCTAAGGGCGGTTTATTCGGCTGCTGTTTACACATGACATCAGGAGAACGTCATGTTTAATTTTTGGTCTGTTTCACAAAATTACAAATTTACTTTTTTGTAATACTCATTTCTTATATCCAAATAAATGTTATAAAATGAAGTAACATATCTTCTAAATCTTTTCTCGCTAAGCTCACTTCACACTTCTTTATTAGCAAGCATGTGCGATATTAAAAACATCACATACATTTCAATCCCCACAAAACTGTTCTAAATTACAATAAAACTAGTTACATAATGTAACTAATATTCCTCTTAATCTTTAGTTCTTAATTTAAAATCCTATAAGATTTTTTCGTATTAGCAAATTAATTATAAGTAATAGAATAATATCTATTAAAATGCACACCACACAAAGGACACCACATCTTAGTTCCCAAGGGTGACGGGCCGTTGATAATGATGGAAAAGTTTTTTTTAATGATAATAATTGTATCTTAACATATTATGTGTATGCGCTCTTCTTAATTGTGAGTTTAAATGTCTTCTTAGCACAACAAGATCTTGCATAAACTATTTTGACGGTCTTACCCAAAAAAAGATTTTAAGAGACTTAGGCAAGACGTACAGTGGTGATGCAGAATTCATGGAAACTGCACTCTAGATTAAGACGGGCCTTTATAAAAAATAATATATATTTATATATTCACCGAATTACATTTCATTACGGAACGCCTATGTTTGATCTTGTCATCTTCCTTCCCACGAAACGTTAAACTATCCTATCATTTGTATAATAACGGTATATATTTCACCTTGATATTTATTTAAATTGTTATATATGTAAATAAATAGCTTTGTAGCTAGATAAGTAAATCTGTCTAACAATTCACATAAATCTTCAGAGAATATATAAAATAATGGGTTAATTTCAAATAGATGCAACGTATTTACAACGTCAAAGGACGAACTCGTTAAACTGCCTCGAAGATATGATTTATGACTACTATACCTCCTTTAGATCCTGTATGTAAATATAATAAAAGAGCATATTCATTAAACTTATTTTATAACTGAATTATGGTATAATTAATGGGTATACTATGTATAAGAGTAACATCAATTAATTTTTTTTAAATTTCGTGTTGTATAAAGACAAAGTCAAAAATTAAATTAATATTAATTATAATTATAATTAATACGATCGACGGATGATTTATAAATGTAAAAAAAAATGAGACTGATGTATGTTAATAAAACAATTATTTAATAAATATATAAAAACTTTAAATATAGTAATTTAAAGTGATATCAGCCACGATATATTTCTTTCTTTTACTTTTATAATCTGTATGAAATGCATTCTAGAACGATCGAACAGTAAATCAGGGGCTCGAGTTTACCCAGCCTGTGTTTGCAGCATCTTCAATTTGTGCAAAGGTTTGCCATCGCAGTGGTTATACTGGATTACATAACCTGGTTTGGGGGTTGTGGGACGAATTTTCAGTGAGAACTGTGTTATTTGACAATAATTGACGACCTCCATGATCGAGTGGTGTGTACACCGGTTTTCATGGATATGCCACTCTGAGGTCCCGGGTTCGATTCCTGGCCGAGTCGATGTAGATTACCATTACGTTTTCTACGTTGTCTTGGGTCTGGGTGTTTGTGGTACAGTCGTTACTTCTGATTTCCATAACACAAGTGCTTCACATTGGGATCAGAGTAATGTATGTGATGTTGTCTCATATTTTATTTATAATAAAAAAAAAATTTAGACATCTCGTAAAAAGATACTAAAAACTGACCACAGACCACGTCAAATGTGATATGCGACATTAACTATGAACATAATTATAAAATTTATAGGAAGCATAAATCAAAATGGCGTTTCGTCGGAAATCGGCTGTCAACATTTCACTTGTGAGATGCGAAATAAAGTCTTACAGAATTGCATTTTGGTAACTTGCATCGACTTCACATAAAGTCATTAGTCATCAGTTGGACATCCAAATCAAGGTCGAAACGCTTAGCCCTTGGAGTAGTGGTGCAAAAGCCTTCATCAAAAGTATAACAAATTAGTGTAACACACGGCTCGCCTCATTGCCTCCACTGGTGACAGGAGGGCTAGTTCGTTTTTTGCCCTGAGGATCGGAATTGTGATTCAACGGTGAAATGCTGCTAGCATTATTTCCACCATTCCACGCGGTCAAGATTTATACAGTAATTAGTTTTAGTTCATATTTGTATATATTCAAGCATTTAATGTCATTAATTTTTATGTTAATAAATTTTTGGCAAAAGTTCGAAATAGAAAGAAAAATCAAGTTACTAAAATGTGGCGGTATTCACTGGTGAAAAGTGAAAAGTAATATATTCAAAATGTGTTAGAGTACCAAAAAAATGCCGAGACTTGAAATCTGCAATTATACAAACTAACCTCTAACTGTCTTACTAATATTATAAATGCGAAAGTTTGTGAGGATTGATGTATGCATATTTGTTACTCTTTGCAAGAAATTTAAAAGTAATATAGGTTAGATTATACATCAGATTAACACACGGGCTACAATTTAGAATGATTTTATGTTACAAAATATAACGGTACATATAAAGTACTTATAGTACTTTACTTGGTCGTAGGGCTTTGTGCAAGCCCGCCTGGGTAGGTACCACCCACTCATCAGATATTCTACTCCTAAACAACAATACGCAGTATTGTTGTGTTCCGGTTTGAAGGGTGCGTGAGCCAGTGTAACTACAGGCACAAGAGACAAAGCATCTTAGTTTCCAAAGTTGGTGGCGCATTGACGATATAAGGAATAGTTAATATTTCTTACAGCGTCATTGTCTATGGGTGATGACGACCACTTACCATCAGGTGGCTCATGCTCGTCCGCCAACCTATTCCATAAAATAAAAATAAAAAAAAATTGTACCCGTGCGAAGCCGGATGGGTCGCTATTATATCATAACGAAAACACATATAAATATCAACAACTACATATATATAATATATATGTAAAATAAAACGCAATACAGTAAATGAAACATATTTTTATTGTTAAGTAAATTAAATTTGTAACGAAACATGAATTACCTTTGTTATTTACTTGTAGGCCATGACAGAGCGAGCCTTCGAACTCGTGTGCACTTGGCCTACATCGCTCTTCGAATCTCATTTCGGATAGCAAGAATTAAAATCTACACATATAATAAAATTCAAGTGTCTGTTTGTAATATTAAAATAACCGTTTTTTATGAATGCATATGTTGCGTATACACGGTACATATACCGCAATAACATTTTTACTATTTTTGTTTGTCTGTTTGTGTATCTATCAGTTTGTTCCGGCTTATCTCTTGAACGGCTGGACCGATTTTAACGAGACTTTTACTGGCAGAAAGGTGATGTAATAAGAAGTAACTAAGGCTATAGTCGCTGGCACAGCTAGTTTTCGATACGTAGAACGCCTGGATAAAATATCACAGGTTCTATCATCAATGCTTTCGAGTATATGATCTTATTTGACTAACGTCAAATTTAATAAAGATTTGAAAAATTGTTTCGAACTATCTTAAACGAGTTTCAGTGAAGAACGTGAGTGAGTTTCATATAAATTTATGGACATTTACGGACTTTGTGGTGTTATCGACATAATATTTAACGAGTATTAGTTTAGAAAAATATATATACAATAAATACATTAGTAAGAATAATAAGAAAATACATTAAAGAATGTCTTTATGAATAAACGGCCAAACTACAATTACCATACATTTCGTATGTATATAATTATGTTATACGTAGTTCATTGACCTCATATTCTTGCAACAATCTAGACATCGACACAGAATGTCTAGATTGTGTTATTCAATATCAATTTTCAACATCGATAATCATATTATTAATATTTTTGAAACACTTTCAAATCAAATTAACTTTTACTTGACCAACATCCTCATATTTAATCTCACAGTTATGGATACTCAATCATAAATATTACGTAAATATATTAATTATATAAGCAAAATTGACTTTTATTGAAAAATATATTATAATAATAAATTTGTTGTAATTTCATCAAAACGATTCTGAAATTTGAAGCTATAAACAACTCAGCTGTCTGCGATCTTTTAATATGAATGACATAGTCACTGCATTCTAATTTAAATAAGTATAAAAATGCGAAAGTAACTCTGTCTATTTCCTGTTAACGATTAAATCACTTAACTAATTTATTTTAAATATAGTATTGATATAGTCGTAGAACTGAAGAGGAAAGGGGCGATTTTTTTTTAAATTATACCTGCAAGGGTGCAAATGGGGGATGATGGTTTAAGTGCTATGCCGCATTTGGTATAGATGGAGTATTTAGCACAACGCGTTCAAGTGCAACCCACTTGCTGGCAATGTAGCCTTCACAAAAAAAGTTTTTAAAGAGACATTTTGACCGCGAAATGAACCGAGCCGAATTGTCTAGTCGGAACCCAAAGGTCCTATAGGACCTTTATTATTATTTCTAGACAAATATTTGTCTATGCCACTTATTTTTGCACCCTATGTATGCATCCTAGGTTAAGACGGTTCTGTAAGTAAAATATACAGGATTTTTTTTTTACCAAAATGTGCCTACATAAACTAACACAAAAGCAGAAGGTTGAACATGCTCAAAACAGAAAATCTAAAAATGCACTTACGTCCTTTCGATTTAGCTTTTCACTATTATGAGCTTACATAAATGACCCCTTAATGATTTAACTTACAAACATATGCATATTACTGTAAAAAGTTAACAATAAATTAAAATATTAATTGTAACAACACATTGAAGTCGTACTTTATTGTAATATCCATCAAAGATATCTGTAACTGTGAGGTCAATCAAAATTGATAAGAGTAAAATTATTGTTATATGTTATCGAACTGTATATAAATACTATATCCTGTTATTCGAGTGCACAGAGTCAGTAACTCTTATTTGGGGCAATGTCGTGGACAAAAGGATTCTGGAAAGTGTACAATTAGCCTCTTTTAAAAACGTTATAAAAAGAAACATTTGAATTACTTAGTACATAGATAGAATATTGGTGGTAGCCGGTAGGGTTTCGTACAGGCCTAGGTAGGGTAGCACCTATCTCTTGGACATAAAAAAAGATAGCATACATATAAAGGAAAGTTACTCCCTGGCCGTTGACTACTTAATTTTGAATAATGAATTTTAATTACAAAATTCGAAATAAAATTTCATTTCCGGCAAACGTTCCATTATTTTCATCTCTGTGTCCTCCGTAGTTTATATATTGACTAACGATAAGTAAATGTGTAAATACAATATTGATAAAGTGCCTAATTTTTAGTTTACTATGTGAATTTCATAAATGGTTCGTGACTCTAACAGAAGCCAACGACTGGACCCTAAAAGGCAGTACTTAACACGATTATATGTATATTATGCCCATTTAAATTATATTTCCCTTCCCTTCCCTTTCCCATCTCTTTTAATTTTTTGTTTATTTTTCATAAACTAAATCATTACGAAAATTTAAATTAATCTACGACGCGAACGCGTATTGTGATAGATAACTAAAACAAAGGTTTTGATATAACACATATGAAATATTCTTAATCATTTAATTATATAATTAATCATATTTTATCTCTATTTAATTTGATTACGGGATTTTAATTAATAATTGCACACAACCAAAATGTGGAATATAAAATTATCAACACAAATACCTGCTTTCTGTAAATAAATATATTTTTTTATGTTTGTGTTATTTTCATAAAATTTTTTGTTGTACATTTTTAAATTTGAAAATCGAAGTTTATTAATTAATTTCCTGGCATGTATTGAGAGATGTGGATGCATGTTACATTATTCCTTACGACACGACATGGCGAGTAAACGCACAATTTTGCAACACATCACTTTGTGCATGTAAATGTATAGCTTTCTATAGCTGTCAGACCTTAGTAAGAGCATGTTACTAAATAATATTTACGTTTGATACAACGAAGGTCACATGGTGTCTTATTATAAGTTCAGTATAATACTGTCCAATTAAGAAGTGATATTATGGTAACAATTTAAGTTGGTAATATCGAAATAAAATTGATTTTATTTTATCTTTATCTATAATCAAATAATAGTTGGTTTTAAATACCCCTGACTTTATCTCCGTTTCCTTAGTCCAAACATTCCACAGATTTTGATACAATATTAATTAATTGAAAGAGCGATAAACGAGGAAGGTTTGTATATATAATTCGTAAATATATATTTTGTACATATAAATAACGATACCACCGATTCCAAACTATGTTCTGTTTGGAATTATAATAGGTCTATTAAGTTTCATCATCATCTTGTTTATATCTATCCAT
This sequence comes from Vanessa cardui, assembly GCF_905220365.1. Taxonomy (NCBI): domain Eukaryota; kingdom Metazoa; phylum Arthropoda; class Insecta; order Lepidoptera; family Nymphalidae; genus Vanessa; species Vanessa cardui. The sequence goes on along the minus strand of NC_061133.1, from coordinate 12,218,434 downwards.
ATGTATCTTTTTATCTTTGATTAGTTCTAGTTCGAGTATGTGTACTCTATTCCAACCATAACAGGAAAAAAAAATGAACAACATTCATCCTGTTAAAATTTTTGAATTAAAATTAAAGTGGAAATATGTGGTTAAGTGGAGTAGTGATGTATTACAAATAAAGATATATTGACCATAAACAATTAAAAACATAATATAGCTCAGCTATTAGCATAAAGCATAAAATAAGGTTTGTTTATAATTTTTCTTACTTCTATTGAAATAGACTATATAATATTTGACGGTTCTCCAAAAGGCTATGCATGAGTAGGATCAATGTCGGAGGACTTTACAAAATAATTAGTACATCGTGTAATTAGTACTTAAATAATACGTTAAGTTAACAATTATGAAAATATACGTGCAAGCAAAAAAATCGCTGTGAAACGGCTGGTCGGTTCGAACTGGCTGTAGCAAAAAGATTTTGACCTTGGCAGTTATATTACCTAAAAGTTCAATAAGTATGCGTATAAGCTGTGGAAAAATTTGGATCTATAGTTCTACTTTATACTAATATTACTTTTTATTTGCATACTATTCTAATTTGACAATTATGACATATTTTATATGGCTAAATACATTTCTAATTTTCTTTATGAATAAATAGAGCAATAAGTCTTAACAATATATTTTTTGATGATTACTATTCGTTGGTTTTCTTACATGATATATATATTTAACTGCATAATATATTTATGATAGTATTCATGAAAAAAGGTCGTTTTCGAACTATGATGAGATTCTTGTAGTGGCGTTCCTTAGTGAAAGGCTCATTCACACGACTCTACTAAAATTGTTTGATTTTTACTTATTTAAAGTCAGAGCAACTTTTTTTTTGTGTGATATGAGAGTAAAATTTCAAGGCCGAGTTGATAATAAAATAACGCTTGAATGAAACACATCGGGGTAAATTGCAAAAAAAATTTTATAGCGTAGTTTCTCATTATTATGTAACTGTCAAATAAGATTAATGCAAAACTCTTTAATTTAAATATCCGAATGGAATTGTCCATTCTAAATTTAAATCAAATAATGACATTTAAAAATAAACGGTATAATATTTTTTTTTTAACATTTAATTAATTTAAATTTAAAAATGGAATTTTTATCTCTCTTCCAGTTAAATTGATATCGAAGAATGTTATTTAAATAACATTTATTATCTTTACAAGCAAGCAGTTTGTATTTTTATGCGTCGTTTATTATAAATATGAATCTATTTATAACCAACAACTTGCCGAGTAAGGTAATGGAGGTTCAATTGAAGCCCTTGTCAGGTTTATTTTAAGCGTCATAAAAAGTAAAAGTAAAGAAACAGCCTGTATATTTCCCACAGCTAGGATGAGGCCTCCTCTGCCATGAAGGAGAGAATTTGGAACATATTCCACCACGCTGTTTGAATGCGGGTTGGTGGAATGCACATGTGGCAGAATTTCGATGAAATTAGACACATGCAGGTTTCCTCACGATGTTTTCCTTTACCGCCGAGCACGACATGAATTATAAACACAAATGAAGCACATATATATAGTGGTGATTGTCTGGGTTTGAACTCGCAATCATCGGTAAAGATGCACGCGTTCTAACCACTGGGCCATCTCAGCTATTAAGCGTCTTGTTACTACAATATTACCCGTGATACTTCAATGAGAAAGCTTTTGGTTAATTTTCATACAATATCATAACCAAACTGTCTTTAGATATATTCTTAATTATAATTTCTCTTTTCACGTAAATAACAACAATATTTATGTTTCATTACTTCATGATGCATAATAATTATAAATGAAATGGCATTTTTTTTTAAATTGTTATTGACAGACAAGCAAGTTAGCCGTTCTATAATGATTTTCATCAAACCGCCCATAAGCATGAGTAAAAATTTAACTAGGTACTAATAAAACCGTCATTGGACCGTCAACAATAAAAACCAAGATGTCGCCTGTCTATAATTACACTGGCTCACTCAACCTTAAACCGGAATCTAGTAATACAAGGCATAAAAGTTAATATTCTTGCATCCCTCCAATATTAAAGAATCAATTAAATTGAGTATAAAATACAAAAACCGGGTAAGTGCGTGTCGAACTTGCGTAGTGAGGGTTCCGTCCCATCACATAATACTGAAAGATTTACCAAATTATTTTAAGACTTACATTTTTTATAGGTTTAATTAATTTCCTTATTTTTTTTTAGTTAGATAAACAGACACGGACTTAACAACAATTTACAGTTTTTACTTTTTTCCTATACTCGTGCGACAAGATATTGCTTATTAGGAATTTCATAATTATTGGTCAACGGGAAGTACTTTATTATATCACGAGTAAGAAAATGCAGCATAAAAGGCCATGTCCGTTGATTTCGGAGATAAAGAGATTTGATTTCTTCACAGCTCCAAGGAATTGCAGGCTTTAGTATTTAGTATATATACCATATACCTCTAGGCGTTCTTGAGACAAAGATTCATGGCAGCGGGAAGTACGAACAACGAATTGATCTCAAAAGGGTTTTCTAAATGACATAAGATTTAGATTTTTTTTATTTTTTATTTTAAAGAAGTAAAATGAGTCCGTATTCATTTACTGAAAATTTGCATAGTTGTGTACTACTCCATCTTTTGTAGTCTTCTGCCTCAACAGGACACGTGACGCTATAAATAATTATGTCATTAATCATTATTTACAGTTTCTCGTGACAATGAAAAAGCCGTTATATACATTGCGAAAGCATTATAAATCTACAACAAAGTTTGCGTAAATAATATAACAGCCTCATTAATGATACAATAAAAAAATAAATAAACAGCGAGTAAATAGAATAGTTGTCCCATAAACGGTAAATTGAACGTTCCTAATCATTCTATTTTTAAACGACTTCAAAAAATACAAGATTATCATTTTTTTTCTCTTTATTAGCTCAGAAAAAAAACTGTATGACCCGACTTGGTAAAAACATGTGTTAATTTAAAAATAGAACATAATAAATATTTGTTTCACTTAATCGTCACAGAAAGTATGTTACAACAGTGAGCTATAAAGAAAAACCCTTTTACATGAAATTAAAAAATAAATTTAAATTCATTTTGAATTTTATAAACTTTACTACTTTTTACATCTTGGTCAAAGTTTGTTAGCATTTAGTTTTTGCAATAAACTTCTTATCCTCGAAAAATTTTTGACAAAAGATTTGAAATAAAATAGACATATAAATTGAAGAAATATTATATCATATAGGTAGGTAGGTAGTATATAATGTAGAAATATACTAAACGTATAACATTAGTAGAAATCTCAGAAAACGTATATAACGTCAAATGATTCGTTATGCGTTTAGAAAATGAACGCAGCGCAAACTTTTTGCCGCCAACGCCGCGCCGTCTAGTTGTAGATAATGGCGGAAATGTTACAAGAAAATGGAAAGTTACGTATGCGGACTGCCTGTTGCAAATCCTTGTCTCTTATACAATTGCTCAATTTTAAAACATTCTATTTTCGTATCACGCGACATATTTTAGGAACGAAGGTTATATAGAAATAAGTTACGATTTTCGTGAATGACTATTGCTTTATAAGCAGTTATGTGTTTGAAATGTTCATTTTTTCAAGGACTTCTTTGTTGTTACATTTTTAATATACCTATTTTTATTAAGGTAAAATCTGACTTATTATAAGCAAATTAATTTATTGTAATAATTTATTTTGAATATTGTTAAGTTGCTGTACTGGCAACAGTTTTTTTTTATGAATTTTTATTTTATTTATTTCAAAAATATTGAATCACCGCCGATATTAAAACTCTTTAGGACTTTGGAGGGAACAAGTGTTGTCTTATAAAAATATATTAATCATTATACACACTATTTGTAGTGTATCAGAGCGAAGTGTTCACTTTTAATTTTCTTCATAATTTTTATTATTATATATTCACTAGATTGTAGGGCTTTGTGCAAGCCCGCATATGTTGGCACAACACAATTGGATGGAATAGTTGAATATTTTACCTTAAATAGTAATACTTAGTATTGTTGTGAAACAGGAGTCTTCGTTTGCAAGATTGAAAGCACATGGCCGGTATAGGGGATTAATAATATTTCTTAAAATGGCAACATCTATGTTCAGCGGTGACCAATTACCACAGAGCAGCAACGCAGGCAGCATTTGCCAGTATGCTCACCAATAAAAAAAAAGAAAATCGTAACTATCTGGTTGACATTGACACTATAAAAAAAATTAACATTTCAACTTGACTATACTCAATTAAAACATTACGTCAATTCTGTTATATAGTCTGAACGGTCACTTTATATTCTTAATCGTTCGAAACAACCGACCATATAAGAAACAATATCGAATGATACCATGATAGGTATCGTAATTTGTAAGCGCTCCGCGTACTCGTGTAATGCCATGTTGGATAGACGACGTAAAATGCGTTGCTGTATTGCGTGCGAGATCTAGTAGCGTATCAAATGGTATCTAATGAATGATTATCTTTTATTATTTGATAGGTTGGCGGACGAGCATATGGGCCATCTGATGGAAAGTGGTCACCATCACCTATAGATAATGAAACTGTAAGAAATATTAACTATTCCTTACATCGTCAATGTCCAATCAACCTTGGGAACTAAGATATGATGTCCCTTGTGCCTGTAGTTTCGCATCGCAATTATGATCTTCTGGGCAAAGACGGACCTGTCTCCAGTGGAGGCAATAAAGCGAGGTGTTATACATTTAATGAAGCTTTCTGACCTACTACTCCAAGATCCAATTGTTTCAATAACAAATGGAAAAGAAACATAATTTGGGATAAGATAAGATAATTTGGATCGTTTGTTCGCTTCAGCTATTTCCCCAGCGACTCCAGTTCTTAGTACTATTTCTATGATATAAGTACCTAAATTATAAAGTTTACGATATAGTCTGCGAGCAAGAAGCAGTCATTATTTCCTTTCTAATCGGCAAAGCTAATGATTTAAGACGAAACTGTGCCTTGCGGTTGAAAGTCGTAATATAATGTTACCTGTGATTCGAACTACATTTCTTTTTGTTCGATTTATCGAATTTAACCGACGGCTAGAAAGTATTCGTCGGTAAAACGATTCCTTTGTCAATATAATTCGATGATGTATTCATTGTTTAATAATTGTTGTGTTTCAATTATCGACTTAATCAATAAATAAATAGTACTTAGTACAAGAAATCAATTATATCATTATTCGAATTTCTTTATTCATTATGGGCACATTCTACTTACTGATAGTCAAAGAAAAAAAAACACAGACCTATAAAAGTTAGAGACGGAATTTAAATAATAATTTTTTTGTTTATATTGTATATATGTATTTCTGCGATGCTATTTTTATCCAAGAAAATAAATGTTAAATAGTGTTTATTTACTGTGCCTTCCTAATTACATACTCATCGGAACTAGAGCGAGGCGAGATGGCAGTCGCTAAAATAAGTCTTACGATGAACATACGAGTTTAAACTGAGGCAATACCACTGAATATTAATGTGCTTAATTGGTGTATATTACTCATCTTATGCTCAAGGAATTTAGCAGCGAGGATTGAACTCCAAACTTCGAGAAGAGGGAACCTTGGTCCAGCAATAGGCTACTTACAAACTGATGGCAAAAAAAGTAAAATAAGTAAGTGGGCTTCAGTGGGTGTGGGTTCAGTGGGTTCCAGTGCGGGTCGGTGGAATGCACATGTGGCAGACATTCGATGAAATTAGGCACATGCAGATTTCCTCACGATGTTTTCCTTCACCGCCGAGCACGAGATGAATTATAAACACAAATTAAGCACATATATATAATGGTGCTTGCCTGGGTTTGAACCCGAAATCATCGGTTAAGATGTGTTCTCACCACTGGGCCATCTCTGCTCTGTTGGTATATTAATTAATACTACTGGAAGTTGGTAAGTAAATGCAGTATTAAGAAGAAAATTGGAGCAGCTATACTGAGCTGTTATAAGTAGATATATACTTAGTGCTTGCTTTCGTGTTATATGCTTATTGAGAGGAATCGCGTGGTATTTTGTAATATTCGTAATATTCGCAACGCGATTACATACAACGCGGTGCCGTGATTACTGTTCAGTCTACTTTGGTTGCAGCATCGAATCTAGAGAATGTTCGAGAAATCTCGCTAGCTTCCTAAATGCAGGGATAGTCAACATGTTACCTCTTCTCCGTGTCTGTCTCGATATAATATTGGACGATTAAGTGAAAAACAAGTAGAAAATATAACGTCACCTCAGATAATACTAGTCTGAGATATTTTAAAAATATAGATAGTCGCTAATAATTATTATATAATGCCTTAGTTTCTAAGATAATTATAGTGTTATCATTATTACTATAGTAATTACGTCAGCGAAGTCTATCGTTTAACGTAGGGTTGCCACACGTTAAGTTTTCTCATAATACAAAAATATTTAACTGTGTTTTCAATTCATTTTTAAAGTAACAAATTGTATGAAAACTTAGAAAACAATTAGCATCTTTTGTTAAATCTTTTACTGTGTAAAATTTTTCATTTATTTTAATTTTAAAATTTGAAACTTGACAGCCCTTGACGTAATGTGCATTAGAGAGGAAGCTTTCACAATATTAACAATTACAGAGATCTCCGTCCAACGTGCATGAATATTCTACGTAAATAAATAATGAACAAAAAAAAATGCATCACGTAACGGTTAGTGAATGTTCTTGGCGTTAAAAAGCGAAAAATGAATCTGTAACACAATGACTTTTTCAAATATAAAAAGATTCGATGTGCGGACAGATGTGCAGACTCGAGATATTTGCGGAAGTATTTTATACTTGGAGTTCTAAATTCAATGAATACAGCCAATCATTATCGAAACTAATACCCTTTAGACTTACGACGGTGTCATAAGCCGAGGTCCGGCCTCATAGGAGGCACCCTTAGGATGCGCGTATTCTGAGCCCTTCAGTGGGCTCTCAACATTAGGCTTGAGTAGTTTAGCTCGCCTACCCCACCCGGTGACGCTGTAGAGCCAATAGGGTCAACAGCAATACTCATTTCGAAAAAAAAACAAAACATTCTGTTCGATTTGTTAGTGGTTCTCAATATTGGAGACTACAGGTAAATATTTCTTTATTCCTTAAATATAAATAAAATAAATATAAATATGAGACAACATCACATACATTACTCTGATCCCAATGTAAGTAGCTGAAGCACCTGTGTTATGGAAATCAGAAGTAACGACGGCACCACAAACACCCAGACCCAAGACAACATAGAAAACTATTGGTAATCTACATCGACTTGGCCGGGAATCGAACCCGGGACTTCAGAGTGTACCCATGAAAACCGGTGTACACACCACTCGACCATGGAGGTCGTCAATTAAAGCAATGATAATTTTGTTATAGCTGGTTTCAAGTTGACCAACCAGTAAAGTAGGATCTCTGATGGGACCTCAATTTCAACACGGTCGGAATATGTTCAAATGTATGAGCAACAGGTAAATTCAGTTAGATTTAATCACAAAATCTGTAATTTCAAATTCACCATGCAAAATGCCATTTTTTCACCAATAACAGATACATATACATTTTAATAACATATATGATAGGAAACTAGGAAAGTGAATTTTAAAGATCAAAAATAATGTATAGATATTATTTTATTAGCTCGATAGCTCGATTTTTGGAATTTGTTGTTAGGTATAATTATTATTAACGCAATGTATTTGTAAATTATTGTCTATTTGTTATTCAGATATTAGTGTAGTGTCTCGAAATGCATTCAGTAGTTTATTCGTCAAAACAAACAAACATACATATCAACTTTCGTCCTTATAATATTAGTAAGGATCTCGACCAATCCATCATATCAATAATTTTAATACAAGGTTTTCAGATTTTCTAATAAACAACAATTAAAGTTATATAACTTATCATTCAAAACAATTAACTTTTAAACTATGTTTTGTTTCAATTATTTATTAAATTTATGAACAGCTTATTGGGTGTTTATTGTTTATTCATGATAAAGTAAAAAATGATTTGGCGATTGAGACGTGGCTTACGGTAGAAAGTTATGATATACGACATCTAGTTAGTCATCTGGACTGCTACGCTAACAGTTCGATTCCTATTCATGACAAATAATTGTATCTCACTGATGTTTGTCGTGGTCTGATTCGAGTTTGCGTGATTTCGATCCACAGTTTTACTGAGTTGCAGTCGCTGCACGAGAAGATTTTTATTTGTATAATTTTGGAAAGCAACTTTAGAATGTTATTCTAATTTTAAATTATTTATAAGGATTTGATTGATAAATTTATTGTTATTATAATGAACTACGAGAGTTTCGATTAGTATTTTATTGCTTTTACGTTCCCTTACTTAAATAAAGAATAAAAAAAAAAAAATTGCTTTTACGTTATACGAATACTTGTTAAGAGACTTTTATATAACTGGGTTTCATTCTTTGAACAATTTAAAGTAATACGTAAATAGGAACGACTATTTGATCCGAGATACCGGAATCAAATTATTTATATGTACATATTTTTATTAAATATTATATTATATTCATAATAATTTTATTAGATTTGTGTCATATAAATATACTTGAATGGACTCAAATCATTTTTTACATAGGCATTTTTTTCACATTTTGTACGGAAAAAGAATTGAGATTTCTTTTTCTTATTTTGTATTAGTAATATATTCATGGAGTTGCATCAGTTTTAACGTATATGATTACAAGACGATCTACGGTAATTTACCTTTAAAAAATATTCTTTGGCAGACACGAAAAAAAAAACACTTCTATTATTTTTAATGATATATTTATATTAATAAAACGACACTATCAATTAACTACTTATATCTATATTGATTTCATTAATTTCCAAAGGTCCTAACAGCTTCGAGGACATTCCAAAACGGCATTTTTTCGTGAATCTATAATGAATATTCAATCTGTTGACCAATGGTTTCGCTGAGTCAATTCAATCAAGTTTACATTTCTAATGTCCTTTTTATGGTTGAAATAGGCAATACTATGTGGAATATTTTACTTAAATATTATAATCGTTTCATTAGGTTCAAATACATTAAAATAATTTATACTTTATTTTGTTATATAATAATCGAGCAACACTGAAACGATTTAAGCGTACTTTAAAATCAAATCAAAATCAAAATACTCTTTATTGTACATCAGTAAATAAATAAATTAAAAAAATCGGTTAGTAAATATGTACAAGAGGCGGCCTTATCGCTAACACAGCTAGTTTTTCCAGGCAATCTTAAGGTAGAGGAATATAGTTATATATACTTTAATTATACGATTTATTCTATATTCCACCAACCCGCATTGGAACAGCGTGGTGGAATATGTTCCATACCTTCTCCTCAAAAAGGGAGAGGAGGCCTTTAGCCCAGCAGTGGGAATTTACAGGCTGTTGTTGTTGTTGTTGTATACGATTTATTATATCTATATGTGTTTTCATTGAGAAGTTAAATGTATATCAGCCACAGTGTCGATCAGTTGTCGTTCTTCTATGTTCAAGTAATTATAAAGTTTATATACCAACAATATCATTCGTACTTACAATATTCTTGATGATAGTAAAATAAAGAAAATCATAAAATACAATAAATAATAAACCCGATAGGTTAATTAACTTAGTGGTCAAGTTGATTTATAAATTATAAAACGTTTTTTGTAACTAATGCATTCATTCCTTGTTGCGTAAAATATTTAAAATAAAAAGAACGCGGTCGCCTGTCACTGAGTCTTGGTGTTAAGACTTGGCTGTACGGTGTAATACCTTTGCCTTTTCCCTCTAAGGAAAGAAAAAAGCGAAAAATCAAAAAAAATGAGTTTTGGTGTTTTGTTTTTTTGGCGCGAAGTTTTGGTGCTTCAACACTTACTTTTATTATGACTTAAAATTATTGTGTTATTATTTATTTAGTTGCTATTTGTTAAATCATAAAGAATGACAGTGGATTGTATTTTATTTTGCTTATGTATTTGCATATTTTTAACTGTCATCATCACTTCAGCTGAAAGGAATCCCGCAACCAAGGTCTTCATAATAATAATAATATAGTTAATAATAACAATAAATAGTTTATAAATATGCAGTTTGATTCAGCAATTGTTATCGTCGGTCGTGTTATCTATGCTAATATTATAAAGAGGTAAAATTTGTAAGTTTGTATGTAGGGGATAATCTCTGGAACTCATAATCCAATTCTAAAATTTTTTTAACAGGCAGAACGCTACATTATTCCTGAATCCTGAGTGCTATATGCTATAAATTATTTCTATAACATTTATATTAACCGAGCTATCACAACTTTTGTCTAGCAAGTCGGAAAAAAATATCTCATAAAACAGAATTATTTGCGTGCGCTGGCTAAACAGTTGCTTAAAATGAAAAACAATGTATGGCTACCTGGTTCGTCGTAATTATTTCTACAAAGAATTCCGCGATACCATATCTCTATCTTTTATATTTTATCTTTTATATACAAAAACGCGAGCGAAGCCGCGGGCGGCCGCTTGTATTCTAATAACTTTTTACTTTTTAAATGAAGGTAGAGATTAGTGATTTCATGAGCTGTAATATTATTCCCGTCATTATTTATAATCATCTGCAATCATGTAACCTTGATGCAACAAAGATTCAAATGTTTAGAACAATACTAGTCTACAGCAGATAAAATTATACAGGGTTAAATATATATTATCAATATATATGTGTATTGTTTCTACAGTAAAATTATTTTGATATTTAATTACACCTAAAATCAACAATTATAAATAAAATTTAAATTTGAATTATTTGAAAAGCTTATTTAACGTGATAAAGAATAAGGAACACCTACATTAAATTAATTCATAGCCTATAACGAAGAGACTTTCGAATATATTGGTTATTATTTATAGTCTTATATGATACTTTCAATGGTTTTCAAGTGATTGACGAACAAAGGAAAAATATATTCATTAAATACATGTACGTAGGTCTTATTTTAATTGGATTTAATTTTACGACCAAATAAATGAGCTTTGTGTGTCTTGTGTGTGTTCTTATAATCATCGTTTGTAAATTTGAAACGGGGCAAAAACTAACCACTCGCAATCTGTCGCCAAACTGCAATTATTTGTAATGCAGTGTCCCATTTCTAAAGGTGAGTGGACTGGTGTAATTACCGCTAAAAGTTACACAACATCTTAGTTCAAAGTTCTTGTCGCATTACTGATGTAAATATTGTTTTATAATACTTGGATACAATGTTAGCTTAAGATAAGCGAACATTGTATTACTTTAAAATTTAAATAGTCCAGACATTTTGCTTTTCGTGTTTGTCACTTAACACTAACTTCTTCGAACCTCGAATTTTTTTTATAGATTAAAGTAAAAAAGTAAAGTAAAGTAACAGCCTGTACATTTCCCACTGCTGAGATAAGGCCTCCTCTTCCATAAAGGAGAGGGTTTGGTTAAACAGGTTTGATTAGATTAAAAATAATTTATAATATACTTTAAGGATAAATTATAGCAAATGAACAAACCATCAGTTTTAGTTAGATGTGTGAATCCTTATGAAACAAAACTTGCTATAGCGTATTCCAATCGAAGTAGGAATGAAGATAAACAAGCTGTATTGTGCTCTACTAAGAGGTTATTATTAATATAAAGGATAATATAGAGGCTATTACACTTAATTTATATACACATTATTTTTTCTTCTAAATTTCCTACAAAAACACAACTTTAATGCAACAACAACAATAGCCTGTAAATTCCCACTGCTGGGCTAAAGGCCTCCTCTACCTTTGAGTAGAAGGTTTGGAACATATTCCACCCCGCTGTTCCAATGCGGGTTGGTGGAATACACATGTGGCAGAATTTCTATGAAATTTGTCATATGCAGGTGTCCTCATGATGTTTTCCTTCACCGCTGAGCACGAGATGAATTATAAAGACAAATTAAGCACATGGATCTGCGGTGCTTGCCTGGGTTTGAACCCACAATCATCGGTTAAGATGCACGCGTTCTTACCACTGGGCCATATCGACTCTTAATCTCTCATTTTTACGCAAATGTGTCAAATGTCATTTGGCTTTTCCCCCTCTTATGGATTGAATACAGTATATTTTTAACGAGTCACAGCGTTTTTTTTTGCCAGGATAAAGTTAGGATAGTATCTACTGTACTTGATTAGACCATACCTACCTACTTACTTGATCCATATTAGAATCCTACATAAAAGTGAATTTTCCACATGCATATATTATAAGTAGTTACGCCCATTCCGCTATAAAAACAAAATAATTAAATAAGTCCTCCGTTACCAAGCAAATCATTTAAATACGAATTAATGTTTTTATTACGTTCAAACCGGTTGATAACTAGTAATACAACAAGCAGTATGAGAAGCACGCATTAAGACAATATAACTATGAAAATCAACGAAAAAAAAACATGAGCCAATACATTTATAAATATAGTTGATTATCGTGGCGCTCCACTTAGTTTACATATTTATATGTACACAATCATTTCCAGTTTCGTATATATAATGTTGGAAACAAAAAAAAACAACAATTGAAAACCTCCTTTCATAAAGGAGGTCTTAAATCCGGCCATTTCATTCAATATATCTATGTAAATCTATGGATACGATATGGTTTGACATATTAGTAATTTTAATATACCTAACTAGTAAACAAAGGAACTATATTAAAATCTTAATCTTTTAAAATATCAATTCCTTTTAAAACTTAAATTAAATACAGTATCATTATTAAATGGAACAAAAAATAACATAATAATTACTTTGTTGTTCATAAGTAATGATTTTATTAAAATAATGCGCTGAGGATTTTGTTTGATGAATTAATCATACGTTTTGTAGAATTGTCCATCATAAGAATAAATCAAGATTATCTTGTATTCAACCTTACTACCTAAATTTTTATTTTTGCTGTACATTATTTAGTCACCAATCAAAAACCTGAGTTTAATAATTAAAATGTTTTATTTATCATCGTTCAAAACGCATTGGAAAATCGTGTTGGAAAAGGTTCCAAACCCTTAATGGGAGAGGAGGCCTTAGCCCATCAGTGGGAAATTTACAGGCTGTTGTTACTTTACTGCTTTATTACTTTACTTAACGTCGACATTTTAGGTAACGACAATAAGAATAATTATTGTCTATGGTGTAATCGGTTATAAACCCTGTCTTCTGCTTTCTAATTTAATGTCAAACAAAAAAAAGTGTTTATCAGAAAAACAACTTTTTTTTTACATTTCCGAACGTACCAACTTCGCTTTATGTTTCCTTGAGTCTCGTCTGCCTTGAACTTGGTTACATAATGTTACGATATGTTATCTGTATTTACTATATTACTTTTAATTTGTACATATACTATTTAATTTCGAATTTAAACTTGAAGTTGTGTTAATTATCATGTCGCATCGGATTAAAATCTGTTATATATAAGTTACTGTTAAGCTTATATGTGTGTTTGATCTAAAATAATTTATATATATTATTATACTAATAAATGAATTGCAACAAAACATAAGCATAAACAAAAAATACAATCAACAGAATGCGTTTATGTAAGTTTTATCTGTTTTTGATGTTTTAAAATATACACGAAAATAGATGTACATTAAAATTATATTTCCGAGTGCGATGTCATCCACATCGTAGTGTGCAGTTGTATACATACATAAGTTTTCATTGTGTTCGAACAAACCTAGACAATAGCTTTAGCATGCGAACGTGTAATTACGAATTGATGAACACAAGAAATTAATTATTAAGATTTTGTTTCTATTTTCTGTCCATAATATTATATACACAAAATGGTACTAAAAACATTTACAATTTTAACCGATACCTATATTCTTTGGAACCTATCACAAGTTATTACGGAAGAAAAAAGTATTTTATTAGGCAAATTAGATATTGACAGTCCAATACATTGCTGGTATCCATGTGGTATTACACACGAGATGTTAACTGTTTGCCTCTTACCTTTCAATATTTAATGCTTTTGTGTATACTCTATTTGAATCATAACAGGACCAAATAAACAAAAATTGACAACAGAATGTCGCCATATTATTGGTTTTCATTAATCTATGATATTCACTATGGATTTGTGAAAAAAATGGCGCTTTGTAAGAAATTTTATCGGAATTTTGAACGTAAAATTGAAGTACTTAAGTTTTAAAGTGTTGTTTTATAAACAGATATATTATACATAAACTCTTAGCAGTGCACAACATAGAGTTATTAGCAATTCGCATGAAATACGAAAATCTTCGGTTTGTTTATACTTTTTCCTACTTCCATTGGCATTCCAATATGCATAACAAAACTTATTTAATGCAACCGGAGAAAATTATTGAAATGTATGAATTTAGACGTTACAAAACTAATTATATTTCATACTAAAAATGTAGTTTTCCAAACAACTTTATCGAATACTATATAACTACATTATTTATGTATTGGGAATATATTTATTTCTTTAAATTATAATTTTTTTTATTTTTTATTTATTGGGTTGAGATGGCCCAATGGTTAGAACGCGTATATCTTACCCGATGATTGCGAGTTCAAATCCAGACAAGCACCACTATATGTGCTTAATTTGTGTTTATAATTCATCTCGTGCTCGGCGTTGAAGGAAAACATCGTGAGGAAACCTGCATGTGACTAATTTCATCGAAATTCTGCCACATGTGCATTCCACCAACCCGCATTGGAACAGCGTGGTTTAATATGTTCCAAACCCTCTCCTTAATGGAAGAGGAGGCCTTATCCCAGCAGTGGGAAATTTACAGGCTGTTACTATTTTTACTATATATTTATTGATTTCTAATTTTCCATTGACCTATAGACTTAAATTCAAAACTGTATTAAACTATTAAATAATGCCTTTTTAATGACACCCTATTGTAATATTCCGATGCAAAATACTAAAAGGATTTTAATTCAGGGAAAAACACTGAACTAAAATGAAAATCTATTGGACCAATCAGAGATAAGAATTAATGATTGCATTAATCTATATATTATATAAAAGGCAATGTCCTCGACAGCTCGTTGATGGATTTATCAACGCTCAGCCAGGTCTATAATTATAAAATAACTTGTCATGACTGACTATTAACGAAGAGCTAAAACTTTTGAAAGTTGAAACATAGGTTTATATAATAAAGTAATCATCCACCATTGAATAATTTCAAGAATAGGAGAGTCTGTAGATCTTTATTTACGTCTTTATTATATATGTGCGTACAAGAAAGGGATGGACAATCAGGGTTTTTTAATTAAATTTTCGTCTTAACATAATCATCATTATTTGAATATTTTTTAAATATTAGGATCCTTGCGGGTCATTTTTAATTTTTTTTTTTAAGAAAACGTAGAGTTAGGTTAGAGAGATAGGTCACTTTTGAATATGTAGATATTGGTATATTTTTGCACTTTTTGTTTTATAAAATTCGCGATAATGATATTTTACTCATTATTATTTATTATTTGGTAGTATACGAAAAATCGATAAACTATTTAGAAGTATGTAAATATTGAAATGTGAAAGATAATAATAATATATTTATTCGCAATGGCATAAAATACAATATGATTATCAAATACATATTCAGATAAATATTTGAACGATAATTATTTATATTATACGCTATACACATAGCATTTCACGAATAATATTGATTTTAAAAACAATGAACATTTATTTGTAATAAATGAAAGTGTTTTTTGAGGAAATAAGTGTTACCAAATATCCTTTGGCAAATTTATACATCCGGTAGTTAAAGTTAACAACTCTTAACAGATTCATAAGTTTAAAAGCGACCTTCTACTTAAAATTTACGCCATCGCCATTTTTTAATGATCGGTTCTAAAAACGAATTACTTTGTAAGATAAATACAATCAATAATTATATATAGTTGAACTGATTAATTGATATCATATCTAATTTAATACCATAATCTTTTAACGAATCCCTGATTTCATTTATTTAGCGTCGCAAAATTATTTACTACTCTTGGCGCATTTTGTTAACATTATAAGCTTTTTGTATTCCATTTAAAACAACCTGTATATATAATGTATTTATTTTTAATCATAAACATAGACAACAGACCCATAAAATTATAAAATTGTAGAGCTGCATTGCTTCGATGGAATAAATTTGTGTTGCCCTTTTAAAAACATGTAATGATTTGTAATTGTAATATCAGTGAATACTGAATACTGAATATCCTTGCCTTAGTTTTATCTAGATTATAAAAATGGTATCTCCATTTGTGGCGATTTCCAGTCACCTATTTGGCTTATTTGGCTAGTTCAAGTAAATTATAGTAATTGTTTATATTATATAGGCATCGACTCGATTACCTTCTGCAAGTATTTAAATTGAGTACCTAATTTGTGTCTTCAGAATAAGCCCCTTTTTTAGAATAAGAAATATTATTTTAAGTATTTCAGCTAAGTGAAGTTGGAAAGTTTATTTCGTTTTGAATAATTATGTTCTTTTTTTTCTATGTTTAATGATCAATATGGATTATATTGTAAATGCCTATTATCTATATAAATATCATATGTGTGAAAGTAACTCTGTATGTCTGTCCGTCAGTCGGTCGCTCTTTAGGAACAAACCGCTGTACCGAATTTGATGAAATTTGGTATAAGCAAACTTGAACTCCAAGTAAGGACGACTGCTAGTATTATATAAGTCTTTTGAATGCGATGCTACTCAATGAGTGCGCCGATTAAATAAAATAAATGCAAGTAAAACATAATTTTTTTCACATTTTTTTAGCCCAGAGGTTGGCAATGTCGATTTATTAATAGAAACACATATCAAAACCGGCAATATTTTAAATTCGGTAATAATGACTAAAATATTTGAATATATATAATCTTTTACACATTTATCTATAATCTGTGGACCAGGGTAACTTATTTTACATAAAGTTCTTACATAACCTAAACAAAGTATTAGGCCCTTGGGTGACAACTTGTATTAGATATAAAAAAACAGCTTGTAGTTAAAACTCTGCAATGGTGTACTGCATTAAGTGCTTATTTCTATAAACACATAAAGTAAATAAATTCAAGGTAACTTATCCAATTAAATTTCTCGATTTGATATAATAAAATAAAGTACGTTTAAATAACATTGGCAAAATACATTTGCAGTATGTTAGCAGATAAGATTTTTAATTTATAGATTATCTCTACTTCCTAATCATTAAATATTTTTCATCTATAATTTATTTGAAAATAATAGTGTACAGGTAGTTATTATTACGTTCGTAATTTTGACATTTTTTTTATTTTCTACGGGGTCACGGGTTCAGGTAGTATTTTAAAAAGTTCAGTTAAAATAGATTAAGCTTTATTACATTGAATATTATACGAGGAAACGAATTAAAAAAAAAATATACTGTCGAATTGAGAACACTCCTTTTTTTGAAGTCGGTTAAAAAAATAATAACAATTTCGACTTCAGATAAAATTTAAATTTTTTTAAAAACTACGACCGATATATAAACGTGAGAAAATTTGCGAAACCTAACTTATTTGTTACATTTATGTTAAATGCTTAGTCGTCAGAAATATTAATACACATTTTACCGTAACATAAATTATAGAAACATCACAAGAGCAATGTTTTACTGTTATTATAAAATATACAAATACACATGAATAAAACATACCTTTATCAAAGCAAAACGTTGATCATCATCAATGCCGACAACGGCGTTCGAAACAGGGGCCATTCCACTTATAAATCGTCACAAAACACTAAAATTGTTGGTGAACGAACAAACGTGCAGCTTATACGCGCGCGGCACCGCTAATGTTTCATTGACACACTCAACACTGCGATTAAAATGTGATGACTAGACATTCTAGATATGGTGGGAGCTCTCGGTAAACAATCGACGTTCCAACGCTTGCGTTTTATTCACGTCGTTTCAAGGCATGCGCAGTATAGCGCCAATTTGAAATGCGAATTAATTTTAATACTGACTTAAAATAAATATTAAACTAATTTAAATTAATGTAAAAAAAAAAAACAAATATTGTTATTCAAGTTTTAGCATTAAAATATGAGATTGGATTATTATTTTTATTATATATTATTTATTATTCTTTAAGGTATCTCGAAAATGTTGGAATCTTATAACCCCCTAATTTCTTGATTATAAATGATTAAGCTTTGTATAGCTGTAGCTAAAGCTTGATAAATAAGTGACATTAGAAATATTATTAGGACCTTTTATTATAAGTGTGATATGTACTACCAATTCTAAAAAATGATTAATAATTCTTATTTATCACTTCTTAAGTTCAAAGTTAGGTGGGATAGAATCTAAACCTTTCTAATTAAAAGCTTTTGTTTAAAAAATGTTCTATAACTTGAAATGGTATCTTGTTGGGTCTTTATTGTAGTTTCTACTGTATATAATACTATATAGATGAGTAGAAGAAAGAGTATCTTTAAACTTGTGAAAAATCTATTATATTTTTTATTTTATCTCAATATTTACAAATTATCACATTTCTTAAAATTACATTCACTTCATAATTGTAAAGACAACCCCTCCCCTTTCTGGTTCCTCATCTAGAACTTCCTTATCACTACCTTCCAAATCAGATTCATCAGATTTTGTATCATCGCTGTCGGCTCTATAATTTCCAAATTGGGAAATGTCTTTTGGAAGTTCTGCCATTTTGATATTCGCCCGAGCCAAAAGCTTCTCAGCTGCATGTTGTGCTTCAATTTCTTTTAAATGTTTATTATGTTCTTGTTGAAGTTTTAATGATTCTTCTAAATTTAAAATTTTGGCTGGACCATGAATACTGGGTGGTGGTGTTGCCGCTGTAACTTCCCAGAATTTATTTCTCTTTCTACACATTTCTTTTTCTGGATTATGAACATCTGATATAGTTGTTTTATATGGTTTAAACTGCCCAGTCAATTTTGGTTTAATATTGAGCTCTGTTTTTTCTACAATTTTTTTGACAATTGGAATTTCTCCGATGCTAATGAGATCTTCAGCTGTTATCAAAGGTTTATCTGGCTGTAGAACCTTAACTTTCTTTTCTTGAGATGTACTTTGACTTAAAATTTGTAAAACATCTTCTGGTTCACTGTCATCATCAGAGTCGAGGTAGGTGTTTTGATTTCTCTGTATTTTACCTTCCCATTCAACATCAGCTACGGATTCCTTATCGATACTATCAATTTTCATGTTATTAAATAAACGGCAGGTTTGTTCTTCATCTTCCTTAGATTTCAACTCAATTTCGATTTTTTCATAGAGAACTCGTATTTTTGCACCCTTATCCGCAAGTTTGCCTATAAAAGCTTTATTATTTAATAGTTTTAACTGTCTATCTCGTAGGTCTAGCAATTCTGATATAGATTTTTTTGATAGATTTTCGATTTTTCCATCAATTTCACTCTTAGGTGGTGGCGGTAAAACACCAGGAATTTTTCCATTTAACTTTTTCATTGTTTGAATTACGGTCATGTTAAGAATAGAAGCAAAATGTGTTTTTGCTATTTACTATTAGGTTTAATTTTTATTTTAAGACCATTATTTAGCAATAAAATAAATGTTTCGGAGATGCAAGAAATGAGTAATGACAGTTATTGACATTACTGTCAAATCATAGATAATACACTTATACTAGCTGCGTCAAATCAAGTAGCTTAGCTCTAACCAAAGACAATATAATCACTCGCAATAAGTACAAAATAGAATGTAACGTACATACAGAATGTGTTTTCGATAAGCAGTTTAGTTTTCCTACTAATACTATTATTTTTTTAATCTTTCAATCAATAAATTAATCTGTGAGCGAGCTTGCAACACGCGTTCTATTTTGTCTCTGTATCTTCGTCAAATGTCATTGACAACGACAAACGCTAATTGTCAATTTTTTACAATTGCATTTCAGAAGCCTCTCGATCTTTCTTTTGATTTGATATGGATTCTCGATCATAAAATATAATTTTACGTAGCCTATGTTACATCTTAAATGTATTATAAATTAAAATTGAAGTTACGAGCTTAATTGAAGTTGTTGTTGTTGAGAGATACATTTATAGAATGTTTGTATTTTCTTGCCTTTAACGTAGTTAGTAATTATTCACTTTCTTCGACAACGAAAATAACACTATGGAAGACGTAACGGTACGTATTTATAATAAATAAACGGTACATGTTTTAGTTCCCGTTTATATGTGAAAAATATTTTATGTAAGTATTGTTTTAGGTACCTTTGTATTTGGAGCCAGTGCAGCAAAGAGAGGCCTGCGACAAAAGGCTTTGGATAGGAAATCTAGATCTTCGAGTTAATGAGTATGTTAATTATTATTAAAATCTATTAGACATACGTGTAATACTAACTTAATCTAATTTATTAGCAATATTGAGTTGAAAAATGCTTGATATTCTGGCTTCCTTATACATTTGAAAAAAGTATTTATAGCTTCATATCAATGTGATTTTCTATTCATTAGCTTTCGTCAAATACTTGATGTTTTTTTATTCTATTTTAAATTGAGTGAATTTTAATGATAATTTTTGAAACCAGTTTTCATAACATAATAAGTTTATTTATATACCAGTAATTCTAATTATTATTAAAACTCGATTAGTTATTAACTTTTAACATTTTATTAAACTATACCTTTTTTTATTACCGGTATCAATTACTGAAAATGGTCCGCGTGTATGGCAACATCGAGAAGTTCGATATGCTGTTCCACCGTAGCGGCCCAAATGCTGGGCAGCCACGGGGCTTTGCGTTTGTCACATATAAGCTGAAACAAGATGCAATAAATGCAATGAATTCATTGAATGGTCAGCTTCTGGGAATGAAGAGGATTTCTGTAAAGTTTGCCAAAAATACTTCTGTAAGTTTTGCTTTGTTACTTTTTAAAAACACTATGATCAATTCGAGATGGCCCAGTGGTTAGAACATCGTGCATCTTAACCGATGATTGCGGGTTCAAACCCAGGCAAGCACCGCTGATTCATGTGCTTTATTTGTCTTTATAATTCATCTCGTGCTCAGCGGTGAAGGAAAACATCGTGAGGAAACCTGCATGTGACAAATTTCATAGAAATTCTGCCACATGTGTATTCCACCAACCCGCATTGGAACAGCGTGGTGGAATATGTTCCAAACCTTCTCCTCGAAAGGGAGAGGAGGCCTTTAGCCCAGCAGTGGGAATTTACAGGCTGTTGTTGTTGTTGTTGTATGATCAATTATTTATAAATCTACTCATAGTAACCACTCAATAAGCATTGTGGACTTTAAGATTTATGGTGGCTAATTTTAATAACAATCAGTATTTTTTAAAAAATTATGTTGTGTTGCAGGATGATCAAGATAAGCCGAAACCAGAGCTAGGAATAGCAGCTCTAAGCGGAGTCAAAACTGAGCTTAAACTTAGCAAAAAAACAGCCATTCAGTCCATTGAAGCCAAACTCAAAATGATGGAGAATATGAAAGCAGGAGATGACTTTGTTATAAATAAGCTAGCAGCAAATGAGACACCAATCATTGCTCAATATCAAACAAAGCAACACCAGCCACCAAACAAAACTATGACTTCTTTTAAAAGACGTCATCCTTATCATAAAAAGAGATAATTGTGTTAGTAAGTCACAAATAGAATCCTTTATGGGGTTTTTCTATTTGTGAATCATTAACATTATAGAAATTTTTTCTTGTTCAACTCGAATATAGCTAATAAGAACAATTTAACGAAATAAAGGCTTTCCAATATTTAAAAAAAAGTTTAAACAGTTACATACTCAATAGAATTTAAGATATTGTCTTTGGTTTTTTATACCAAATACAATTAGTTTTAAATAATTTTAACTTATTAAATGTTTTGAAATATTTTGTAAGAATTTTTTAGCCTTAACAGTTGTTAAAATTTGTACAAATGTTTGAGTGGTTTAGTTTAGGTTTTTTTAGTAAGTTGTGATGTTTACAGTATTCAATTATTTTTAATATTAGACAAATTCTGAGATTAATTATAACACCCCTGGTGTTCACTAGCTAGATCAGTTCAGTGTTTAAAATAATGTTTTGTGCCTGTAGTATAGTATTAAGGAAAAATGTAAATAAAAATAAATTGTAATAAAGAAGATATATTAAAGTTTAATCATTTTACAGTATCATACTTCCTTTATCTTATTTTATTACATTATATATGCACTAATCAAGTTAAGTATTTTAAATCATATAAATATGTGAGCAAAAAATAAGCTACTAACTAGTAACAACCTGTAACATGTTTAAACAAAATTGTAGGAATTTCAAGAATATATGCAGAAGCCGAAACGCATACAGGCAATACAATAAATATATCACATTTTCAATTGAAAAATAATTTGTTGGCATTGATAATATATTTGAACAATACCATGTTACAATGTACAGACAAGTACATAACTTCCAAATTTATCAGTAACAATTTTGAGCAGGTTTACAGTAAGGACAGATCAGTAGTTTTGCAAGGGCCAGCTGTCAGCTCTCTTTTTCATACTGTATGCTAGTAATATCTGAACCATTATTGTCATTATGACCAACTGATAACGAGTGCTCTTATATGGAGCATGAATAGTTCTCTACTACTTGTAGTACGTACAAATCTGAATGTAACTATTTAAACATCTCATTTACTAACTTATTACTAATTCTACATCATTATACTTTCACTGGTTTTAAATCCGGGTGATATACAATTAGATAAAGACGACGCTAGTTTCTGTGATGGACTGGGTATTAAGTAATCATCATCTTCAGCCTCCATTTTTTTTTTAAGACTCGTGTACTGGGTTTCATCATCACCATCTTTAAACACATCCTTATATTCCATACACAGTGGCCAAATTATTTTTCCTGACCTGTGAGAAAATGTATAAAATTAATGTCAGTATTAAAGTGAATTTTATTCAATCATACTATACAAAAAAATTAATAAAATACTAGATTAAACAATGTAAGTTATCTTTGATTTCTGGTCTGGACAGTGTGTTTAATATGTATAAGCCACTGTAAGATTACAAAATTTGTTAGATATATATACGAATATAGCAAAAAATAATATGTTAAATTGCAATCTAACGAATTTTGTAATCTTACGGTGACATATATAAAAAAATATCCCACAATTAAATAAAAATATATTATGTAAAAATACTTACACAGGTAATGTATATGGATCATATGGGAACCACTCATCGTATTTGTTAACAGTATTTTGCAATGTGAGTCTTGAATTTTTTTCTATGATTGCCTGACAGTAAACCACTTGGTGAGATCTTGTTACAGAGGAGAATGCTCTGGTGACTTGAGGTGGGCATGTCCGAAGAGGATTTAATGTACATGTGACTAGGCGTGGTAAATTTAATGACTCAACAAAATTTACACCTGAAAATATTAATGTAATTTATCAGTATACAAAAGTTATTTCATAATTATGACTTCCTTTTAAAATATTATAGATGTAATTTAAAAGTGGCCAATAAGCTAAATAATATTTTTAAAGTTAATGTCTAAATGCACATTAATTAAAAATAACAATGAAGAAATGTATTTAGGACAAACTTTTTGTTCTAAATAAACTTATTCATTGAATCAAGAATTTGGTTGTAGTGTTTGAGAGTGTTTTCTTGGTAGATTGTTTGATATAGACTTCAGTAACTTGAATTTGAGTAGTTTTAGATAGAAAGATTAGATTGTATTATTATGACTAAGAAATACTTACTTTCTTTACTCATAAACAGATAATGATTTTTAAAGGCAACCAAGTAAAATATAGCATGGCATATTGCATGGAAAGCACCATGAACTTTCGTGTTATCAGCTACAGTTGATTCTTGTGTTGCTGTTATGTACGAATGACACCATTCTGCCATTATCTTCAGATAGTGTATTAGTCTAGAGTTTTGCACACGTACACATCTCGCCAACAGTCCTGCTAAGTGGCTGGCAGCAGTTCTCCTTGTTGCTAGAGCGCCAGGACCAAGCCCATGCAAACCAGCAGCAACTATCCATAGATTTTTGAACACTCTATCAGCACATTGTTGATTTATGGATATTGTGTATAAAAGAAGGAATTGAACATGTCTGTAAAGTACATAAACAATTAAGTTAAGATTACGAGTTAATTTATAAGCTTTTAGATAATAGTAATTTTTATTATAAATCTTTATAATCTAAATCTAATATAAGATTAAATTTTCGGAGTATTTCATTTAATTCTATTTTATATTATAAATAACAATAATAGGCTTATACTTTGTTCACAAATCATTTTCATAAATAATTACTTACTTTATGCCATAAGTTGGTAAAACTATTCGTTCAAACACATTGCACATTATAGGAAGCACAGAATCTCTCTCATCCTCTAACCAGTTTAGCATCTCCAGCATACAATAGTCTAGTGTTGTACTAATATTATCTTTTTCATCTACTTCCATTTCAAACATAGTGTCTTGTACTTTATTTTTCTCTCGATCAACATTGGCATCCATATCTACCATCCTGAAAATAACATTATGATAAATATACAGACATAACAAATAATTAAATTTTTCAATGTGTCATACTGCATCCTTGCTACTCAACAAATTTAGCATATAAAGCTGCAAATTGTTTTTTTTTGTGTCAAGAAATTACTAAATGTTGGTAGTAAACATATGTATGAATAGTCCCAAGAATGCTAGGAGCATATCTTATTCATTTATCTGGGCTAAAAATGAACCAGATCTCTTCAATTAAAGTTACAAGTTCTGGTTGTATATTTGTTTATCAGAAATCCATTTTCAATGCTTACGTAGTATTTGGAACATGCTTACAAAATTTCGAATTTGTAAGTACTTTGGTCCCAGAGGAAGTTATACCCAATCAACTTCCTTACTCACTCCTGCTGTGATTGGATATCCATAAAAATCTTAGTGGATGTAGCATAAGCAACATACCTGCCAATATCAAGTTTGTTGGTCATTTTGTTCCAAAGAGAGAGTGGGACTCATCCCTTAACTCTTTAATCCATCCCTGATTACCCTTTGGGAGTCTACTTCCAAAAACCCATTCTTAGTAAATATGCTTATTCAGCATATATAATATATCTGCCAAATTTCAACTATGTTGGTTTTAAGGCTGTTAATCTACCATAGTAATAAGACTGATAGATTAACTATTATTATACATTGAATAAAGTATTTTTAAACTATGTATAAAAAATTGATTAATTTTGCCACTGTGGTTATTTAAATGCATGGCGTAATTAAGATCACTTTGGGTATAATACACAAATTTCAATATTTTATATAACATTTTATATATTTTCCATATTTATAAATAGGATAACTTACTCTAAGTTACATAATAAGTACATTACAAAGTATTTTCACATATAATCTCATTTCCTTTTTTTCTTTTATTTTGTTTATCAATCCATGAATGTCATTGTTATAAACATTTCTTTTAAAGATGAAAGTAAATGATTAATTTGCATACTTTTAAATATGCACAAACTTTCCTCTGCTTTTATAATAGCTCATGAAAGTTAATAATCAATTTACAATCATCAATTATTGAAAAATAAAAGTACAATAACTATTTTTATTAAAGTCACAAGTACTTTGGGTGAATTAGTAGTTGAAACCATTTAAATAAACTCTTGCCAATTTTAATTACATATTAGTATGTATGGTATGGTATGGGTTTACATCAATGGTTTAAATCCATTATATTTATCTGGTTTTCTTCCCATCGGCTAGCCTTCATATGTATGATGTGAAACATAGGCCCATGACATTGATCAATATTATATTCAATACTTTTGACAATCTTCATGTTAAAAAAAAATTAATAACAAGAAACATACAAAAATATACTTACTTGTTAATAATGGCAGTCATAATTTGTTCCACCAGTGAAGGTATATACTTGCTTATCCATATTAAGTTATGAATATAAGCTCTGTTCGCAAAGCATCCAACTTTGTAATAAGGAAATTGTGCAATTACTGTTTGCATAAGAAGATCACTGGTCCTGAAACAATAATTTCACAGTTAAAAGGTAATCCTTTTTATTTATTAATTTTTTTTATTGTTAGATCTTAGACAAAATACTTTAATGAATTTGACAGAATTATTGTGAGCTGTAATCATAGAATGAAAAGCCATGACATTTATTTCTTTAGTTAAATTTTATTGCACAACATGTAAAGACACATATCTGAATTAAATTTTTTAGCATACAATAAAATATGGTGTAATTATTATGATTCAGTTATACTCAAGTTAATACATTCAATAAACTTATAGGGAAGAATAAGAGTGTTTGGCCACAAAAGTCATGAATGAAAGACTTCTGCATATAGCAAAGATGAGAATGTAAAGAGGAATGTTGTAAGGAAATGAGTATATAAGAGGAAGTTAGAAGATAGATGTCATGGTACTCCTCTGCATAACATGCCCATGTTTGGCAGAGGAGTTAGATCATGTCTTGAGTAAGGATGTGTTAGGATAGAAAGGAAGGAGAAATAAATTATGGATTAATTGTGTGAAAGATTATATGACTAAAAATATTGTTACTTTTTAGATGACATCAGACAGAGAGGAACATGAGAATACATGCTGCGCCAACCCCAAATTTAATTAGGACAAGGGCGGGAATAGTGGTTTGTGGATGTGCATGGCAGAATTTTATCTACCACAAGCAGGTTTCCTCACAATTTTTTCCTTGACCATCTAAATAATGTACCACCATAAAAAGGCACAGTAATTTTGTTGTATTTGACCTGAGTTTAAGCTCACAATCATTAGTTTACACACAGAGTATATATTATATTTATAAAGGTTAACTTACATAGGAACAACTGCGACAATTTGTGCAATTATCATATGGATATTTGACCATTTAGACACCATTTCTTGTGAAGGCTTTTCATCCCAATTTTCCCCATCAGCTGTAAATATAAAATAATTAATTATTAAAAACTACTTTACAAATGTATGCCAAACTATATATACTTCTGCAAAATATAATATATATATTATATTTTGTATTTTGTATTATTATATATAATTATAATTTGATACTTATTTCATAACAAATTGTAATTCAATTGCAAATTTCATAACATTATGGAATGACCATTGTGATAAAGAGATGTACATATGATGAATAATTAATATGAGGAAAACACATAATATGTTTTAATTCTGGAGCATACATACCTTTAAATAATTTAACCAAGGAGGCCATAAGTCTTGGACAATGATAAGTATGAGCGGTGACCAAACTCAACACAAATCTGCTATAAATCTCTACTAAGCTTTCATCTCTATGTGCCCACTCAACACAGTATAAAGCATCAACGAATGCCTTCAAATCTCTACCCAATAAAACTACACAAGATAAACAATCTTCAAACAGTATTCTAAAATTATCATCATTCAATGGATATTCTCTCAAAATATTTATTAATTCGTTGTACGGCCCTGAGTTATCATCTCTTATATAGCTCAATAGAATCCGCTCTATTTGATTTTTTTTAAAGCTCAACTTTGTGCGCGCTACAGCTGCTTGCCTGTCAAGTGTTTTACGTATGAGAGATGCTACATTTTTCTGTGTTGCGACCGCCATTATTTCTTTAAATCAGATGACAATGTCTTTAAAAAAGCAACTATTTCAGGTTGACGTAGCAATTCGGCCTTCTTATGGTTCAGAACTTCTCTTAAGACGTTGCTGCTGTCGTCGATGAGGGTCGTATGCGGATTTTGCTCGAAACTAGTACTCGGTTTGCTATAGCTCACAGTCGATTCCCCAGTCTCTACACTTCTTTTATCTTTTAAGTAAGATTGTAACTTTTCTAAAACAATTTTGCTATCTTCTTTTTTTTCGGCACTATAACCTTCTTTGGACATCGCATAACTTCGTATTTACATTGTGAGTTAATTGAATTTAACTTTTCTAGATATACTTAATTAATATAGAAAGATGATTGAAAGCAAGAAATGGTTGATAAATTTAGTAATTATTTAGGATCAAAATAGAACACGTGCACGACTTCGTAGCTCGCACCTTGACTTGTTGACAATTTTTCTTACAAGCAGTGTTGCCTTCTGTTGTCTTATAATTAAAAAAATATGAAATTTAAAATAAATAAATAGACATATTTATCTTTTAAGAAAACTTTAAATTTTTCTCTTGTTTTATTTTTATTTAATGTCAGTTACATGGGTGGATAACATCGAACAAATCTTATAAAAAACAAAATTTGTTCCATTTAACAAAAAGTTTATGAATACTATTTCATTGTTAATTTGTGTTTAAACAATGTATATAATATGGATTAAACGTTTTAAAGGAAAAAAAGTTATATGCAGCTTACATAGGGTAACACTGCCATTTTTCAAAACTGTCATCATAGTTGAGTTGCAAGCCAAGCTGATACTTGTACTAGCAAACTGCGATAGTTATTTTTTTAATGGCAAATGCATTTGTTATGGCAATACTTTTATTTAGATCTGTGGTCTCTCTCACTTAATTCAATTTCTCATTTTATTTTTCTCAATGAGTTTGGGAGGGGTAGAATGCGTGTGTACGTCTTATTCCGGATATAAAGTTTATTTTATTATTATCAGATCGAATAAAAACGAACATTAAAAATGTGTACATCATAGACGTTCTACATAGTGTTTACAAATGCTTATTTAGTATTTGCCTTTTGTGTTAGTGTCGATAATCATGCAAAATGGCCAACGATCTGTGGTCATGTACCTGTTGTACCGAGGCTCTGACTTGCTGGTTGCGTCTCAAGCTATCGCCCGAGGAGATCGAGCAAAGGTACAGAAGCAAAGAGATCGACAGAATACTTGAGAAAGATAAACAGACGCTACGGCGGCAAGTTAAATTATTGCTACTTGGTGCGGGTGAAAGCGGAAAGTCAACATTCCTGAAACAGATGAGGATAATACACAAAGTGAAGTTCGAGCCGGAACTAGTGCGCGAGTATCAACATGTGATATACCAGAACATTGTGAAGGGCATACAAGTGTTAGTGGACGCGCGGGACAAGCTCGCGATACCTTGGGAAAACCCGAGAAATTTGGACATCGGTCAACAGGCATTGCATTTCAACAGTACGGCTTCGCTGGACAGCCGACTGTTCATGCATTATGCACCGCATATACACTCTCTGTGGTTAGACAGAGCCATAAAGAGGGCCTACGACAGGCGTAGGGAATTTCAATTGGTGAGTATTGCCCCATGTTTATCATGTAAACAAAACTCATGTAATAGTTTCCATTGTGCTGTTCATATATTTTCTTTTGAAATTTATATGGTGATTCAATGAATATTCCAATAAATTTGCATAGTTATTGTTTTGTTGACTTAGGTAAGGTCCTAATCAATAAAACATATTAATTGTGTTAAGTAGTAAGAAGGTACTATTGATATATAATTTTGACACCATAAGAAAATGTAAAAAAAAATTCATTTATTAAATTTTATCAAAATCGGAAATATTTTGTATTAAAAATTATTTTAAAGACATCTTTATTTCAGATGTGTCATCTTTTAAATGTATTATTCAATGTTTATAATTCTTTCTAGATATCAATATACTTCAAAATTATTGGGGTCAAACTAATTGACATTTGATTTGATTCATAAACTACACAATTATTGCTCCTGATCAATGAACTTTGTTACTTATTAAATAAAAAGACCAGACATTTTTATTAAAGTATTAGTTAAAAGTATAAACAAATTCAGACAATATTAGTTTTGTCAATTTTAATAATGTATAGTTACATAATTAAACTGAAGTTCATTAATAATAAAAATGACTTAAATGTACAATATGATAGACTTCAATTTTTTTCTTTCTTCAGTTTTAAATTTTATTTAAGTCATGAATATAAATATCATATGAATTATGTTGTAGATTGTGTTAGCTTTTTCGGACCATTTAACTCATTAAATTATTAGCCTTCCTGCACTAATATTTGATCGTTCATAGTAATTTTCAAGTAATTTTTTATAAAAGACTTTTGTTAATTTATAATGTTGTCACTAAGTGTTCATAATTTTATTTGCCCAATGTCAATTCAACATTTTCGAAAAATTCTTCACATAACAGTAAGGTATTATTTCTCACTTTTTAATCATCAAACTTGTAGTGGCTAAGTAAAATTAAGACTAAAGAAAATATATATAAATTAATATACAATAGTGGTACATTAGCACTTAGCCCACTTCTACTGCTCTTAGCATTGCTAATATATAATTACCCCCGCTCCTTGCATTATTAAACGCAACCACTTACATTTATCACTTCCCTGCTCACAACCATATTAGTAGCCAAAATGTAAACAAGCTATAAGAATGCCAATTATGTGATAGGCAATTATTTTTAATTTTTTTGATAATTATTTTGTAGTCATATGTAAAATTTATATATCACATTGAAATCTATATTTATATGTAAGTGTTGCTATAATTTATATTTAATAGTATAAACGCGAAAGTAAATTTTTCTGTATGTATGTTGTCTTGTCGTGACATCCATCAGGATTATGGATGAATAAAAAATAGTTTGCAAGGAGTCACAGGGAACAGCTAGCTCACATATTATAAGACAGCCAAGTTGATAGCACAGTTTTACTACTAAAGCAGATTAATTATGACGTCATCATATATAAATGAAATAATTGTAATTGCGTTTCTTATCTCGTTGGATTAGTCATAGATGTTGCGTCATGCGTTACGCTTGCAAGGTTTCGAACACATGATGCCTGTAAGCAATACCTGAAGTTGTCGATTTTGTATTGGGAATACATGTATCTATACAATTATTTAGGTTCTATTACCAGTGTTGGTCTAGAAAAATGTTTTCGTCAATTGAAAGAAAAAAGCGACTCATATTTTACGATTAAGAGAAACCCTTAAACTGATCGAAAATAAGGGCCCAGATTTAAGTATTTATTAATCAGGTGGACGGTAGCGTTCTTTTAAAACATTTTTCTGTAAGAAGTTGAGTTAAGATTCACGATTGGAATAAAGACTTCTGATTTTCTGTCAATGCGTTGAATCCCGGGCCTCAAAATGATATTATATCTTTATCCATCACTCTTTAAATCGGAATACTTTAAAGTTTGATATAGCGGTCCCAGGCGGATTTGCTAAAAGTATTTCCAACAGAAGAATATTGTTCTTATAACAGTATACATTGGTTTAAATAATCAATTAAGAGCCATAGAAGTAAACAATAAGAGATGATCAGAATTAGTTTCGATTTTATTAAAAATTCAGCTACTTTTCACCCTTTTATCTTAAAACATTCGCATGTTTAATGACAATGAATTCATTTTTAAACATGTATTACAACACGTAACCTTCGCGTTAAACGCGAAACGACACGTTATGGGACATTAAAAGTAATTTTTTTAAATTTCACGTTATTGTACATTCGATAAAAAACGTACAATTAAATAGACACATCATTACGTACACAATGGACTACGTAATCAAGTGTGGAATAAATTTGATGTACGTGCCAAAAAAGCCTCCAGTTTGGAATTAGGTTGGAACTAAAAATAGTTGCGTGAATTTTCCTCATTCATTTCGCTAGTATTATGTACCTTTTATAATATCTACGTGTTTGATGATGGGCATGTTTATAGTGATTAAGATCAAGAGTGAAAATAGATATGCTTGCTGAACTTCAGTATTCGTAATTTTTTGTAGGGATCGTAAGTGATTCTATATAAATAAATAAATAATAAATAAATATGAGACAAAATCACATACATTACTCTGATCCCAATGTAAGTAGCTTAAGCACTTGTGTTATGGAAATCGGAAGTAACGACGGTACCACAAACATCCAGACCCAAGACAACGTAAAAAACTAATGATAATCTACATTTGAATCATATTAATTGATTATCATCATCAAGTTTTTTCAAAATTCAAAACCATAGTGGTCGTTGACATATCTCCCCATTACTGTAAGGGTTCTGTAGGTCGTCATCGATAGGCCAGTATAACAAGAAATATTATTGAATTTCTGACACTAAAAATATTTTTAAAATAAATTTTAATGAAGTTCACAAGTGTTTATAATTCATCTCGTGCGCGGCGGTGAAGGAAAACATAGTGAGGAAACCTGCATGTGTCTAATTTCATCGAAATTCTGCCACATGTGCATTCCACATACCCGCAATGGAACAGCGTGGTGGAATATGTTCTAAACCCTCTCCTTAATGGGAGAGGAGTCCTTAGCCCAGCATTGGTAATTTACAGGCTGTTAGTTTTATTTTTTACTTTACTAGGTGAAGTTAAATGATATCGTATCGTTATTACATAAAAATAAATGACCGATCATTTTAAGGTTAGAGATTCTACAAATACAAGAAACTGGCTTCAATTACAAAGATAGTCAAACATTGTCTGAGCTTCTCCAGGATTACTTTATTCCCTCTGATCGTATACCTATTCTGTTAGAATAAACTCGAAACTGACCGCAGAACATGATCGTGAAATGTCAGAATGTTATATGCGTACAACATTGATTATAATATTCTTAACATTTAAAGGATACGCCTTTCAAAATAGGTTATCAGCGTTAGTTTTCAATCTTTCACGAGTGAGTTACGTTGTGAGATTCTTGCAGAATAGCACTGCAGCTCGTAAAAGTCGATCGGAAAAAATATGTGTTATAAATATATATTTTTAAAAATTTGTTAGTTGTTCAGCTACCGGCTTGAATTTCGTTGTAATATAAATAAAGCAGATAACGTCTGAATGGAAAACCTCACAATTTGTAAATAATAAATATTAAACCGCATATTTTAGTCACAGAAAAGGTTTAAAATTAATAATTTTTGTTATTACTGTATGTTTGAAAAGCTTTGACTTTATCTCCGATTAGTTGATATAATAATGTCACAAATTGTTATCTAAAACTTTTATATACTTAGTATAAAACTATGTAATGTCACAAGCACGTCTGTTATTATAAAAACAGACAAAAAAATACATATTTGCATTGCAATGTTTTGTTTATGCTGTGTTACATATGATTCAATTTTTAAATGCATGACAGATGAATAAGAAAGAGAAAAAGAACAATAAAATTATTACGTTAACTGTACAATAATTAAAATAAATGCATTTGTTTACAAATATTCTCATCTAAATCAAACTCTCATACAAATGTTTGATTAAAGGAATTCTTTCATTTAAAATTACTTTTAAAACAAAGGATTTATTTTATTGTTTCTGCTTCGTAGTTATAAAGTTTAAATTGACTTCGAGTTCCAGTTAGGGCTGTCAGTATGTTGACCTTTTATTTTATTTAACAGATTCTAGCTTTTAAATCTCGCATGATAAAGGAGTAGCGTGTCTTGATATTTTATTGCACAAACGACACAGTTTTTGTTAAACGAATGTCGCAGAACGTAGCGTGTTAGGTAAAGTGGATCGTGATATATTAGTATATGTGTAACGGCTTTACTACATGGCTCAGCGCAATATTGCCTACAGTGTAGACGATCCTATTCCTGCATTACCAATGGCTTGCCAAAACAGATGCTAACTCATAAATAAACACGTTTGGCATGAAAATACCGTGGAGCAAAGTATAGTGGATTGATTATTGTGATTCTTATCAAGTATCTTCAATCGTCAATGAGTTAAAATGAGACAATGAGTTTCAAAGATTTGTGAACTGAAAATCTGTATAAAATGTAATAAGGTACCAAGGAATATGGACATATTTAAACTTAAATTACATGCGTTATTTTCAATCATGAATAAAATATACAAAAAATCATGTGCGAACCATTTAAATCTCATAATAAAAAAACAGACTTTTCTTATAAGACATAAACTTACCAATACACACGATGAAGCAGAGATAAAAGGCAGAATAGCAGACATATAAATTATTAAGCTTTGGTGGTGTATTGGTCAGCATAGTTGCCTACCCAATAGTTTGACCAGGTTCGATTCCTCAACTAACGCAATTAAATTTAGCCTATTCAACAATGATATGCTGCCACCATACCTGTCACCATTCCATGCATTCATGACCAATGCAGTAATTATTTCTATGTTTTCTACGTACATAATTTGGACCTTAATGTTAACAAAGCTATTATGTCTTAGTATTAAGTATGAAAGTAAAATATTCCCGTTCTAAGCCCTAGGACCGATTCTCGACGCATTGCAGTTGTAGAATTATATTTGCATTCATTAAGAACTAGTATTGTGTTTAGAACATTGGTTTCCGATTTTATTAACAGTATTATAATAATATAATTATGATATTGATCGCTTTTAAAGTACTTCCGTACTTTTGAGCGTTAAGGAATTGTTGGTAATATTAATACGAATCTTTTTCTTCAACTAGGGGGAAAGTTTGGAGTTTATTTTACCTTATTGTTTTAACCTATTGTCTATTCCAATCGTCACATGTAAATAAAAATAAACTTTATTCAAGTAGGCTTTTAGGAGCACTTTTGAAACGTCATTTTACAATTAAGTGAAGCTACCACTGGTTCGGAAAGTAGATTCTGCGAGAAGAACAGGCAAGAAACTCAGTAGTTACACTTTTACATTGAATTCACGGGTTATCATTGTTAGAGAGTGATATTTATTATGGAATTGTGAAAAAATGGCGTATTCAAACGTCGACCAAACAGTTATTGGAATTTTGGATTTAAAATTAATTAGTTCAGTGGAACAGCATTGTAAATAAATATATATTAAGCGAAAACTGTTAGTGTGTACACTAGGTATAGCTGAGTTATTAGTTGTATGCATAAGCGTAAGGTTTGTTTACCTTTAATTTTCCTTATATTGGAATAGACAATAGTTCTATAGCATAGGTAGATATATAATAATCTGAATATTTATATGCTTGGTGTTGATAGTGATTTCAGCGAAATAATGTTGATTCAGTTGAATTTTTAAAGTGAAAAGATTATAATATATGTATCGCATTATGTTGGTTACTGTAATATATAAGAGAATAATGAAAAAACGTGTAAGATCTCATATCAGATCGTATATCTTTAGTGTTTTCTGTAAGTCTTGTTAATTAAAATAATATAATGTTATACGGAGTTTTAAAATAGACCGGTCGATGTTTTTTCCCCTCGTTTTAAGCCAAGAATTCTAAGAAATTTAGTCTAATTTATTCAGTTGTATGGGTTCGAAGACGAAAACATAGGCTTCGTAATTGACGAGAACGTTTCTTAGAATCCGGCTAGCATGACGTTAATCGAAGTTTATCTTCATCGCAAAACTTCGAAAAACTGATTATGAACTATTAAAGCAATGCATTATCGAATGCATGCTATATACATAATGCATTCTTCTACGGTAGATTATGAATATTCATTTTAAATTAGAAGATTATTGCATTCGTTTTTCCGTTTGGAAGAAAGAGACGCAATGATCGAATTGAAACTTATTATTGCATGCATTTAGCCCTTATATTTTAACTATCTGTATATTTGGAGAAGGCTAACGTATAAGGGCGTTATTTTGTATATTGTGTATCATAACCCCAGGGTAGAGTCAGTAAAAAATAACATAACATTATCTAGCTGTCTGGAGTTTTGGATTTGGCATTGTCGTAGTTCCATGCCCCGGAAGTAAAGTCTTTAGTTCTGCATTTGAATTATTTTATATTGTGTCAGATTTGTCGATCCATAATAGGAGGAGTAAGACAGCACATGGCTATTATTCCCTGAGAATGACCGCTGTGGCTAAAGTCGGTCAGGGGATTATCATTATCAATAAAATTTAATCATTGAGTATCTAACGTTTTGCTTTTTTGGTATAGATATCATATTCGAATAAAATATCAAAGACTATAAAACTACTGCAAATAACTCCTTATGTAGGTTACAATAACATGTATTTTTGCCTGAGTCGTCAGATCCTTAGAACATTTTGCTTCATACGAAATATCATCAAATTCGGTTCAGTATACAACACAGAATTGCACGCATTTATAATATTAGAATAGGTAAAAATATGAAGGTGCCGATATCATTTACTATATATTTTGAACCTGAGGTTTATAGTTTGATCTGGGATTGCTTACAAAGGCCTATAACTGCTCCACTGCTGGGCTATAGACTTTTTGGAGAGATAGCTGTAAGACTATTACGTTTAGTTTTATATGAAATCATCTGTCTTATTAATCTTTCAAACGTATGGCCCCTTCGCACCTATAATTATCCACATGTTAAGTTGAAAAAATTGAAACAATCACTATGTTTATCGAAATATCTTGACCTTGAACAAACGATTTATAACGATGAACGAACCAAATTCATGGTATTCTTTTTTCCTCTGTTCCTTAAGCGTTATAATTTAAGAGACTTTTTTCGGAATGTTTTCAATAAAGTGTTTATACTTACAATTGTTTCACAGTATGTTAACAAAAATATTATGTTTATTCACATATCGATCTTTTAGATAGAAGCTGTGACAATCGTAATTCCTACTAATGTATAAGTTTATGAGGAAGGATGTATGTATGTTTGTAACTCTTCCACGAGAAAACTACAGAACGGATTTGAATGAAATTTTACAGTAATATAGGCTATACATTAGAATAACACATGGACAATTTATAACGATTTTGTGTAATTTGATCATAAAATAGCGATACATATCAAATACCTGTGCGGGGCGGGTTGCTAGTCATTGTATAGACACAAGAAGGAAATGTAAACGAATAACACCTAGTTTATGACATCGCAAAGTTAATACATCCTTCCCTGAGGCAAGGTATTCGGTTCTATAATAGTATTCCACGGTTATTTTAATCTTGGCCTAATTAAAATTTACAAAGCTTTAATGGATTTTCCTTTATATTGTTGAATTAAGTATTAAAATTACATTTTTTATTACATTTTTAATTAAAAGGGAAACTGCCTCTTTTTGCATACTATCTTTTTAAATATTATTTAACCTTTTTGTGTAGTTTGCATATACTCAACCCCAATAATATTCTAATAAACAGATATGTTATATCCGTACTAAACAACAGAAAAAAGTGTGCCGCGCCGGGGACCGTTTATTTTACATTTCGTTACAAGTAAAAAGTATAGCTAGATAAAAACAATAAGAAAAAGGGAGAACTAGATGTTTTAATTACGCAAAACGTATTACTATGCAATTATGATGTATTATAACGTATTACTATGTAAAACGACTAAAGGCAAACGTCACAATTGGGACGTTTTCTAGTCTTCACTTTTTGCGCGTTAATAACATATATGTTTACTAGAACATCATTGCTCAACCCCCTGTCTCTTAATAAATCAATGCGGTACGAAACTTTGTGTTGTATAGACCTGTGATACTCTCTTGCAAATACAGGGCAAAGGGATATGAGGTTACCGTGCGCCATGTTTATCCGCCTATACAGACAACGCCTAATCGAGCAAGGACAACGGCGTTTATTAACCTCTTAAATTAAATGATAAACTACTACCGATCGGAATGTATAGTCTACCGATAAAAAAATGTAGTTACTTGTTTTATTTACATAGAGTTATAGTTTATCTATATTATTAATAATATAAATGTGAAAGTAACTCTGTCTCTCTTTAACTGTCGCTTATTCACGACCAAACCGCTGAACCGATTTTGATGAGATTTAGTATGAAGTTAACTTGAACTTCGAGAAAGGACATAGTCTACTTTTTTGCCCAATATATGATAACCAACACACTCGAAAGCGAGCGAAGCCGCGTGCGACTCATAGTAGGTTATAAAACAAGATCAAATCATTGTTTATCCTTTATGAAAATCAACAACTTCTAACTCGTAGTGTTATCCTCCATAGTCTTTTAGTGACTAATAACAACAACAAACAACAACAGCCTGTAAATTCCCACTGCTGGGCTAAAGGCCTCCTTTCCCTTTGAAGAGAAGGTTTGGAACATATTCCACCACGCTGCTACAATGCCGGTTGGTGGAACACACATGTGGCAAAGACAAATTAAGCACATGAATCAGCGGTGATTGCCTGGGTTTGAACCCGCAATCATCGGTTAAGATGCACCCGTTCTAACAACTGGGCCATCTCGACTCTGTGACTAATAAGACTTACATATATACTAAAGTATTTTTGAACATAAGATTTTATACATCAAGCCGAAATTAAACTTCAATATATTACATGTCTAAAACATAGTATGATAATAAACAACTCAAAGCTTTATCATGCCTGTATGTATAGCAAGCAGCTCTCAACGGAATTAATTCATACCAAGCAGATAAAGGTAAAATATACCTTTTTACACTCATAATTCTTTTTGTTGAATCGTGACCGTGGAAATAATAATCGACCAATAACAGAAGCCTCTTATTTTATGATTATTGGACGAACAGGCGTAATTTTTAATACGACAGTGTTGGATCATGATCGTACTCTATCATTAGGTATTGTAATGAATAGCGCAGGACTATACGACGACAATTATCTGTATGATTTCATAGCTGTTGCGATTTTACGATCATTTCGTTTGTTAAAAATGATTCACTATTAGTGGAATATAATTTTATATAACCGTGGAAATGAAGTAACAAGTTTCATAGATGTCTATGTTAATACGTTTATATAAACCTGTTCTGTATCTATGTTGCCTGATCCAAATACATAATGATATAAGATACGGCCCGAGTCATTAAACTTTTTTATAAACTTTGTATCATTTTATGTATTTACGAATAACGTACTTACGTCCCTTTGATTATTATGTTATTTTATTAATGTTGCTTTCTTGATAATCTTTCGAAGGTCGGTTTCTGCATGCAACTACGTGACTATAAATTCATAATTGGATTGAATGTAAAATTATTAAAGTTGTGTAAATAGATAAATGTAAGAAAAGAGAAATTATCGTTCTTATTTTTGTAATTGATGTTTATTAATCATCCTGGCTTTACATGGTCACTTATTACTTATACAACTTATTAAAAGATCAATTTTATTCTATTAGAATAATTGGAAGTATCTGATCTTCTCCTGCTATAATATGCATGATTTAGACATATAAAACCTCCGTTTGTAAACCGCATTAAAATCCGTTGCGTACTTTTAAAGATCGTAAGTGTTCAGACGGCGGATAGCGACTTTGTTTTATACAATATACAGATGTTTTGTTGAGATTACTAATAAGATGTTCGAGATTAATTTATCATTGGGTTTAGATTTCAAAGTATTAAAACGCAGCTAGACTTGAGTCCGTAGCTATGACGCTGCAGGTGAATCTTCGGAATTGAACAAAAATTAAACAATTTTGTTAAAATTGATTTTTTGAATGAAATGACACTAACTAAACAAAACGTAAATTTGAAATGTTTTTTTTTCTATACACTTATCAGCATTCCAAAATAATCGAACTAGGACTAAATATATTTCATTTCATATTTCTTAGTTTCATTAATTAAAATTCATTTGAATTCTTCGCTTCGGAGCTCCGAATAACTCCGAAGAGATTATTTCATAATATTCAAATAATGTAAATTATATATTTAAATTATGCATAATAACATTATCTATGGTATTATGATCAATTATGTTGAATTAAGTAGATCTCTAAGCTGGTCATTCGAGTTCGGTCATGCTGAATTTGAATTAAACCAATTATAACGCAGGAAAGAGGTCGTTTAGACCGAACAAAGCACCTCTTTATTACAAATCATTTCAAGCGAGAGTTAACTTATAAGATTATTCAATTCGTTTTGTTATAGAATATATATATGTTTTATTAATATATGAGTCATTACACCTTCCCAGTTAAAGGTTTGACTCGAGCTTATCGTCTTTTGTTTCACAATAATCACTTATTACAATTAGCACGTAGAACTATGTTGTAATATAATATCTATGATTTCAAACAAAAGATAAGATCGTTATCAATTAAATAGCGTTTCGATTTTGTTTAAGGTTCATACGTTTCATTTATTGATGTTAATTGAATCGGTGAATAGGGAATAATTATGATCATTAGCGGAAGAATCCGTGATTCTGGAACAATGGATGCACTGATTTCGTAGTGATGACATTGGCTAGCTATTAACCCTTTGGTTGCGCAAATAATTAACATTAGTGTATAGTAAGACACAAATTAGATGTAGCATCGGCAAAATTCGTAAAACCGATTACTGGCGATTTACAATCAATGAAATAGCACTCTCATATAAGAAATAAATATTGATAATTTGGGATGGCGTACTTAATTCGGATGTGATCGGTTTTACGAATTTTGCCTATGGTACATCTGAGTTGTGTCGTACTATACTTTGTACTGATATGTGCGTATTTTTCATTCTTATTTCTCGGCACTTGGTGTAAGGGCTTTGTGTGAGTTCGTCTGGGTAGGAAACGCCCACTCGTCATATTCTACTAGCAAACTGTAACACTTGGCATCGTTGGGTTGTGTTTGAAGGGTAAGCCAGAGCTACAGGCAC
Organism: Vanessa cardui; assembly: GCF_905220365.1. NCBI lineage: Eukaryota > Metazoa > Arthropoda > Insecta > Lepidoptera > Nymphalidae > Vanessa > Vanessa cardui. The sequence continues at coordinate 12,177,765 of NC_061133.1, read as the reverse complement.
AAAGGACGTATTCTGAATTTCCAAGGTTCAAAACGCATTGAAAATCCAGTACATTTTCGTGGTTAATATTTTTACAGTTATTTCGATGGTTAGTGGCCGATTTTAAAGTCTTCATTAATAATAAATTCCAGGTCTTATATAGGTCTGAGAATTAACCAAGGTTCGGGGTGTATTATAAGGGATAGTTAATATGTATGAAAGCTCATATGTATATGGGTCTTTTATAATTATGTGGCCTATTTGCCAGGTCTTTTATGGATTTGAGACTGAAACAGATCTACTGATAAGTATAAAATAGTATTGTGATAATTATAACGATTTCATGTGAAATACGAATAAATGCAAAAATTTTATATTGCTCTTTTAAAAAGCAGTCTTCTTCTTCCTAGTCGTTTCCTCATTACTCAGGGTCGTGACCACCATGCGTGTGGCTCTCCTGTAGGTACATTTCGCACCACCTTCCTCCATATATTCCTATGACACAGAAGTGCCATTCGTGGGCAAGCCAGTCTATTTACCTATAAATTATTTCGTCGTTAGTGCTATTTAAATCCATTCACGTATTCTAAATATACGCTTCGTGTTTATTCCATCAAAACATCCTCTTAGCGTCTTTCCTTTGTTTTTTTTTTATTTACCTATTAAATGTATTGCGAACAAATATGTTCTGTTTTCAAATATGATGTAATATGCGTTTTGTTACTGCAATTGTTTTTTTAAAAAGTCTTTTGTTTATTCGTTTGTTTTGTTCATTTATGTTTATCATTTATAACTAACCACTACTTTGGATTTATATTCTCATACTAACGGCGTTATTAAATACGTCTACTACGATATATTTTTTTTCATTATTGTTAACAGTAACAGCCTGTAAATTTCCCACTTTGGGCTTAAAACCTCCTCTGCCACTAAGGAGAGGGTTTGGAACATATTCATTATTGTTAAATTACGTCCTAAAAATCATACATAGGTATTTTTTTCGTTTACTGTAGAATTTGAGGAAATATACTTCGTTTCGTTTTAAAATACTTGATATTATCAATTTAGCTGACATTCACCTGTACGTTGTCGTTGAAAACAGGAAAGCGTTTCAACCATTGATAAGATTGTTTAACTTGCATTTTATCACCGTCGCAAATATACGCTTTGTATTTACCCGTTTGCCGTGTCGCAGTTAAAAATTTTGCTGATTAATCTTCGTTTTAAGTTTTTAAAGTATAACTTTAATGAATTTTCGAATCGAAATTCTCATTATGGATCAGAAAATAAATTCTTGCATTAAATGATCTGAATCTGAATGATCGTCATCATCATCCTCCTGCCCTTATCCCAATATTATTTGGTGTCGGCGCAGCATGTCTTTTTCTTCCATACTTCTCTGTCAGACGAATGAATGTCTCGGAATGAGTGAAAAGACGAAAATGTCTCTCGTATGAAATGATGTCAAATAAACTGTGACTAAAAATCATTTCACTTAAGCATATAGGTAGCCAATACGTCTCAACATTTTATACGTTCTAATGTTTAACCGTTAAACATTTGCGTACTACATATTTGCATTACAGTGTGAAAATATCATAACATTGATACACGGTGCTGTTATGTGACGCACTAGATCGGTGACTGGTCGCTTTGGGCCGTGTTTGGGCCGTCAGTTTTCATTGTGAGCGTCGAGTCCACTGGCTGTAGGTGTGACCTCATCAACATGACATCCTTTATTGCCTTAAACGCTTACTTTATTGTACTTAACAGCATCTTAAATTATTCCAACATTTTCTTTGTCTGTCGTTTTCAAGGAAATACCTTCTGTTATTGTTTGTTTTCTTTCAACACTTTTGGTTTTACTTCGATAAATATCTACGAATATGAGCGAACGAAAGATCCGAGATGGATCAGCGGTTAGAACGCGTGCATCTTAACCATTAATTGCGGGTTCAAAACCAGGCAAGCACCACTGAATATTGATGTACTTAATTGTTTATAATTCATCTCGTGCTCGGTGGTGAAGGAAAGCATCATGAGGAAACCTGCATGTGTCTAATTCATAGAAATTCTGCCACATGTAATGTATTCCACCATTGGAACAGCGTGGTGGAATATATTTCAACAAAAAGGGAGAAGAGGTCTTAGCCCAGCAGTGGGAAATTTGCAGGTTGTTGTTGTTGAATGAAAGTTTCCTTTGTATAAATATTGTTCAGTCAATAAAGAGACATTAGATGAGTAGGTATGTCGTACGCGAAGATGATCTCAATGATTCGAAGGCTGAATAAGATAGTATTCAATGAAATACGTTGTAAGGTTCGAACGGTTTCGAGTTCATTCAATTTATTTTTGCTCATTTAGGCTAATCGTCTTGCACTAGAATTCTAGCCGTATGCTGTTTATTGTGCGTCTAATATGTTAGTTTGTACATACTATCGTTCAGACGTAAACCGATTAGGTTTGGATTAAAAATATTTCAAAGATAATTGTTGATATTACTTTATTTTTAAAATATGTAAAAGCGAAATATAAATCATAGTTTAATCACGATATTTCAGAATCTGTAGCATATACAAACTATAATTTTGACGAGTAGGTTTCTTATAATTTTGATTTTAGGAGCCACCACCTCTTACCCCCTTTTGTGTTTTATAAATGTTATGCGGTTAAAGCCCTAGTGTTACAATTTCTTGGAGTATTATTTGACATTATATTTCAATTCAAATCATTCATAGTGTTGAGTTTAAGGTGTTAAACGGAATTACATATTACGTTGAGTAAGCAATAAAACGAGTATTGCAAACACAACAGACTCATATTAAATCCCACGTTTTGCGGTGCATTGACTTTTTAAGGACTCGCCCTATTCCTATGAGCCTAGAGATTGTTTCTCTTACCAGAAAGGTAACCTGACATTGTGATTTTAAAAATCAAAATCAAAAGAAACTTTATTCAAGTAGGCTTTTACAAGCACTTTTGAATCGTCATTTTACAATTAAGTGAAGCTATGCTGAGCTGAAGGTTCGGAAAGAAGATTCTACCGAGAGGAATCGTCAAGAAACTCAGTAGTTACTCTTTTTCAACATTTAAAAAAATACAAAGTCATATTAGTTAATACAATTATTTTAATTAATAAAAGAAAAAAATCATTTAAAAAAGAGAAGAACATATATTTAACTAAAAACGCCGTCGAATTTTTCTTATGTCAATCCCAGAAACTATTATATTTTTGGAAGTTAAAAGGTTAATGCGGTCCTGCAATTTGAATGTCACAAATAAAAATTCTTTCGCACGTAATGTCACTTGAATCTCGTTTACCTACAAACGCCTTTTAATGTGTGAATGTGAGTTTAAATGCATGTAAATGTGAATAATGCGTTTTGGCAACTTCATTCCTCAATGGAAGTTTGTATTGATTTTTCCGAACGTTGCATGTTTCAAGCCAGACGTTTTAGGGCAAACGGTCTGCAGTATTGTTATATAGTTCTAGTATTAATTGATATGTCACTTTAAGTAACCTAAATCAATCAATATTATAAATGTGAAAGTAACTCTGTATGTCTGTCGTTCTTTCACGACCAAACAGCTGAACCGAATTTGATGTTTTACTTGGTGGTAGGGCTTTTTGCAAGCCCGTCTGGGTAGGTACCACCCACTCATCAGTTATTCTACCGCCAAATAACAGTACTCAGTATTGTTGTGTTCCGGTTTGAAGGGTGAGCGAGCCAGTGTAACTACAGGCGCAAGGGACATAACATCTTAGTTCCAAAGGTTGGTGGCACATTGACGATGTAATTAATGAATAGTTAATAGTTATTACAGCGTCATTGTCTATGGGTGATGGTGACCACTTACCATCAGGTGGGTCATTTGCTCATCCGCCAACCTATACCATAAAAAAAGAAATGTAATTTTGTATGAAGCAAACTTGAATTCGAAGTATAGTATATCCTTTACATACTATACTTTTTTGCCTAACACATGACAACCTAAACCATGAAAATCCGAGCCAAGCAACGGGCTACTACTAGTTTTATATATCATGTACCCATAACAGTTTTATTTAACAATTCAATTATTTTCGGATAATATATTATATTGTATATTTTGTAAAGACTATTAAGATCTTCTATACAATAGATATCCGGTAAAAATGTCGGCTTTGATACTTTATCTTTTCTATTCATTTCAATAGCTCAGGCTACGTCATATGGTTCAAATTTCTTCCCGTTTATTGTCTAGTAATGTGTATCTCTGTAACGTAGTGTGTTGTCGGTAATATAGTTCATCTTTTTATCGGATCATCTATTACGAATTAACTATCAAATCAGTTATAATTGGTGTATTAACTTAGAGGCTGGCAACGGTACGGTACGAAGTGTGAAATAATTAGCAGAACACGGCAGATGGTCTTCAATAAAATTCACAATTGTGAGCTATATTCTAGGAGTTGACATTTTTTTTTTTCTATTTTCAGAGTGACTCGGTGAGCTATTTCTTCGGGGAGCTGGAGCGTATAGCGCGGCCCGACTATGTGCCCTCACATCAAGACATCCTCCACTGCCGGAAAGCCACGAAAGGCATAACGGAGTGTACAATTAATATCAACAATGTGCCATTCGTGTTCGTCGATGTCGGCGGTCAGAGGACGCAACGGCAGAAATGGACGCAGTGCTTCGATTCTGTCACGTCGATACTGTTCCTAGTGTCTTCGTCGGAGTTCGATCAGGTCCTGTCTGAAGATAGGTATGTTTGCTTGACGCTCAAAATGTTTATTACTAGATAATTTCTAATAAAGTCATTGCCCTCTGTCCTCTTGATGATACGGTTTCCAGATTAATCAGCTGCTCCAATACGGGTCAGTGTATAGTATTACATCCATTTTTTTTCCTTCACCGATGATCATGATGTATTAGAATCACAAATAAATCACATAAACATCTCTTGTGGTTCATATGTTTTAGCTATTGGGCTATATAACATTACTGCCGACTCTAAATAGCGTTTTCGATAAAAAGGTTTTAACTATTTTATACAATTTGTTCGTAAAAAGTATTTTTATAAGTTTTTAATTATTTGTCTACTTATTGTGTCTATTTTAGTTGTGTCTATTTTAGTTTAGGTGTTCGTAAAAGTGGCTTACCTGATGGTATGTGGTAACCACCGCCCATAGATATTGGCGCTTGCCTTGGTAACTAAGATGTTATATTCCTAGTGCCCCTTACCCTGGCTTACCTAAAATCTAAACGCAACAATACTAAGATTTTTTTGTGTATTGGTACCATATCTGATAAGTGGATGTCAAAATCAAAAAAAAAATCAATTTGTGTCGAATTAATTTCTGTACCAACTATGGTTCACAACACAATGGAGATGTCGGAGAAATGAACACAATATCAGCAGATAAAACTTATAGTTTGCAATAGCAACCAGTAAAGTGGGCATGGTAATGTCCCAGAGTTAGACTGTTATCGCAGGAAATGTTCTGAGTTAGTTTGTGTTGAGTTACTGAAGGTAGTTAGATAAACGTTTCGACAAAAGTCTAGTGTAGTTATCTTTATGCCGTTTTTCTTCTGTTATATTTTATTCATTTATTATGCGAAGCCATTTATATATATTATCGCTGCACGAAATATTAAATTTTAATCACGTTATTCAGCACTAACCTCAGGAATTAAGGAGTTATGTCGCTGGCGATTATAATTTAAAGTTAAGTTAAATTACAATCGCTAGAGTTCATTTAAATCGAATAAGATTAATTTATACAAACATTTTAACTTGACTGTCGGAAAAGATTACCTAAGGATTTCCTTGTCGTTTCTTCCCGTTTGAATCTACATTAAGTAGGACTATTCTGAAACTAGAAACCTTACCTAATAATGTCTGGACGTGATATTTAAAGTTGCCTATACTAATTATAAGTACACATTCCAAAATGGCGTAACACCTTAAGGCGATTGTCAAGATTTTAAAAGGTCGTAACTGTACATTAAATTTAACTTGTAAAACGACTAATTGAAACTATTAAGTTTTAATAGTCGATTATGTCACATCGTCTATTAAAATCGATAATTAATTATATATATTTTAAATGTATTATATTTGTATTCACAATCAAAACGATTATGAATTGCTAATTCGCATCCGCAGGCCGGTCGTGCAAATACTATAATCCATTCGAATGCAGTGTCGGTCATACTAATAACCCATCTGTCTTGAGTTACGTCTGTTTATCTCATAAGACACCTTGTCTTATTTATTATTCATACAATTCAGATGTAATAATAATTAATTTATGCTAAAATAAAACCATACGATCATTTTAGCTGATGATAATGTTATTTATATAAGATGTGGAATTGTTTCTTTGTTGACAATCGACTCTACAATGTTACGGATAGTATACAAGCTCGGTTAGTATATAGTAAAGCAATTCAATTTGTTTTCGCATACTATTTTACAAGGTTTAGTGACCTGGTAAAACGATTCCTACTATGGAACTACTATTTTTCTTTTTTTTATGCTTGCCGGGTATATGACTCCACTTTATGGTAAGTGGAAGTGGAGTCCATACGCGAAGACGAACAGTATAGTCAGTAAGAATAAGCTGCACTAGTCGTCCTCCTCATACAGCGGCCCGCCAGTTGCCACCTCATGCCTCGTTTGAAGGCACCCAGGTTATAAAAGGAAGGGAACACGTGTGCCGGTAGAGAGTTTTTTGGCGGTGCGATTAAGGAAAGAGTTATTAGTATATTTCTCTAATGGAATAAAAGAGTAATGGTCCCCCTTCCAGGATACTTTCTATCTCTTCCTACTATTTACGGTAATTAAAAAATATTAAAGTTTGTTATTGTTTAAATTCACACGCCGTTTTAATAACGATTTTATTACTCGTCATTTAATTATTCTCAAACGTTTTTAATTTATTTCATTGTGTCTGTTATTTAATAGGTAATATCTAGAGAAAGCTACTTTGTTCTAAACGGGTGTCCCACGATACCTTTCTTTTTATTTATTTTTTATGAACTGCTAGTATTTATTTATATTCATCATACATTTTTCCTTACTCTCCGATAGGAGTATATCACCATCCATCTCATATTCTATGAGATAACCTAAACACCCTTGGTTGTCTAGAAGAGATAGCTATGTAGCAATAAGGTCGCCCAAATTGTTGGCCTCTTTTATTAAGGCTAGGTCCTTGTTGTTTTTATTTATTTTCTATGTGTGGTGTACAATAAAATATAAAGTAAAGTACTAAGCCATTTCTATTAAATTACTTTTCAAATACAATCCGTAAGCAAATCTCTTTCGATATATTGTATACATTTATAAATATAGGTCTACTGTAAAATATATAAAATTTATTTATTTGTTATATAATGTTGGGACAAAATCTCTAGTCTAGGTTATCTAGGGAATTAGTCAAACAACGACACGACATAACATTAATTGATTTTTGACTTTAGAATATTGTTTAATAATACGCCAATCAATAATAAATATCCTTATTTTTGAATTATTTTACCAAGCTATAAATGCCCCAAAAAAAAGTATACGTTAATTTGTCGTCAGTCAGAATGTCGAAAGTCGGCAATAGCTGACTCGCGTGTCATATAAAAAGCGTGTTCGTTCCAAAGTACACCCCAACATACATGTGTGTAACGTATGCAGTAAATAAAAATCATAAGTAAATAATATTATCGCTTTCAATTCGAATGTTTTTTTCAAACGGTGTCATTAATATTTTTATTGGTACGTAAATATATAACGGTTATAGCATCGTAAATAGAATATAAAAAGTTCCCTTCATCAAAGGTATCGCGGTCCAGCTATCGACCGCTAAGTTACGTTATGTTTTAAATATAGGCAGGTATGTGTAGTGAGCCATTAGTGTGAGCAAGTTTTATTATGAAATCTGTGTCACATATTATCTGTGACCGATCAGGAAATATTTAAATTACTGGATGAATTATATGTTTTAGGAATGAGTGATAGGATTGAATTCGTTTTTTATCAATCGTTTTAATTATCTCAGTGGGAGTAGTTATAGTAATTGATAGTAATAAATATTTATTTGGTGGTAGGGCTTTGTGTAAGCCAGTTTGAGTAGGTGGTGTACTCATATATTATGCTTCAAAGTTGTTTCTTTTGTATCGTTGGGTTCGAATTTGAATTGTGAGTGAGCCAGTGTAACTATACGCACAAGGAACTTAACAACTAAGTTACCACTTACCATAAGGAGTGTCAAATTTTATCAACATATTGGAAAAAGAAAAATAGTTAATAGCCAAGAAGTTTTTCTAAACGAAATTTTATGTCATGCTGTTGATTAATAAGGGTTTCCTTTATCTGAAGGCAATACTGGGGGTTAAACAGCTCATAATTGCTATAAAAAGCATTGTCATCGGAACAGAACCCGTTTACTCGTTGTAAAATTAAATTTCTTAGTTCTTAGTCAGCTTGTATGATTTGACCGAAACACTAACAGGAACATTACAAGTTTAATAAAAGCTCGTCAGATATGCCGGACACATTTTTCAGCTACACTTGTTGAAAATGTTTTATTTCTCTTCATTACGTAGTATAAAACAAAGTCGCTTACTGCTGTCTGTCCCTATGTATGCTTAGGTCTTTAAAGTTACACAACGGATTTTGAAGCGGTTTTTTTTTAATATGTTGATTCAAGACGAAGGTTTATATGTATAATATATGCACAATATATTAGAAAATGACTGAAAAACTATTAACATTGTAAGACATTCTGTAGTATATTTAGTATCAGCATTGCAACCTCGCGAAGCCGGGGCGTACGCTAGTAAATAATGTTCGGCATTGCGGCAATGTAACGCAGTCGCACGGGGCAATGCCATTAACTCTGACAGTGCGTTACCATGGTAACTGAATGTAATCCCAGTATTACCCAGTATAATGTGCCGGCAGAAGACCTAACAAAAGCTAGACAGGCCGGATACGTTAATCATCTTTAAATCTAATCATATCCTTGATGAACTGAACTTACGAAATTGTTCACATTCTTCTCTAGTTTTTTCGAAACTATCATATCCAGTGTTTACTTCTGTCTCTCTAATCTTTTCTGACTATAAAACTACACGAGTAGTTACACAAACACACACATACACACAAACTTAAATAATTATTAATATCGTTCGTGAAAATCAATTAAAATTATAGGTATAGAACAATATTCCGTTTTTATTTAGGTTTATTAAGAAACTACAAATTGAATTTTTTTTTAATACAAAAGCTCGAATATCCGTTCTCTCCACTTCATACGATAGTGACGTAGCAGACTCAGCTTCTATCGATATAATCGTAATCTCCTCGTTTTAATCGTCTAGTGCAGTGTATTAATAATAAAATATAAACAGGCATAGTTCGAGAAAAAATCGACATCGGGGAATTTATACCAAGGCCGGCACGATCTGTACAAATATATATACATAATTTCCTGTAATATTCGCATAGGTAGGTCGTGCTGACGTATCGCAGTTTTTTTTTTTCGGCACCGCGTTAGATGTTTTGCCTCTATTTTATATTTTAGATATGGTATTTTATAAATATTTCTTAGTCATACTATGAGTAATATTGTTTTGTGAAGTAAGCATGTATTGTTATTAAATTAAATAACTTGGAGATAGATACTTTTTGCGTTTTGTATTTTTGGTATTTTCATTTGAGTTGATACTTTACATGCGTAGTAAATAAAGTATTAGATATGACTTTATACGATAAGTAAATTGTCCGTTCTTTAAATTAAGGGTGAAATAGTTTGTATATTAAAGGAGGACTGAATCAAATATAATAAAAGGCTTTTTATGTAGGTTCGTATCTACGTATATGTAGTACAGTACTGGTGACAAAAAAAACAACAAGTAAAATTTATATATATAATTTTTTTTTGATACATATCATGTATTTTTACCTAATCTTCTAGGTATACAGTAATATTAAAAGTGAGCTAATTTGACTGATTCCTGTTGTTTCAATGTTACAGGAAAACAAATCGTCTCGAAGAAGCGCTCAACATTTTCGACACGATCGTGAACAACGTGAACTTCAAAGGCATCTCAATAATACTCTTCCTAAATAAATCGGATTTGCTCGCGAAGAAAGTGGCCAGCAAGGAGACGGACATACGCTGGTACTACCCCCAGTTCACAGGTGATCCGCACAATTTGAGAGACGTGCAAATGTACCTGCTCAATATGTTCGCAAACGTTCGAAGGGAACCAAAGACAACCCTATACCACCACTTCACAACGGCCATAGACACGCACAACATAGAGGTCGTGTTCAATTCAGTCAAAGACACAATTCTTAATCGCAATCTCGAATCTCTAATGTTGCAGTGACGTGGCCGAGTAGACTAAGACTATGAACATTTTGAATTGTGATAAATTAAAAAAAAAAAAACTACTCAATTCCTCTTTCCGTCTCTCCTAGATGTTTTAACGTTCTGTTGTAATTCCTGTTTCTGTTGTCTGCATAGAAGCACTTTTAAAAGACAAAAAAATACGTGATTTTTTTTATTTTTTATTTATTGGGCCTCGCCGACGGCCTACTTTCTGTAGTATGTAAATGCACGTTTACCGATTTCGTTGTAACGGTAATCAATGTATAGTCTATCATAATGTAATGATAAAATTGTATATCTGTTTATTTATGACCAAAAAATGTAGATTTTGCACTCGTACTATGATCACTTTTTGATAACTTTACGTATGTAACAACGCTTTGTAATTGTGTTTATAAATTTTAAGATCTAGATGACGTACTGGAATAGACTTAGACGCAATTTTGTATTTAAATATATATCCCTAGTCTTTTATAATGACAAAGATATAGTTTCGACTAGAATTGGTAACGATTTTTTATATATATTCCACAAATATCACAGTAGTAACTTGAACTGCCAATAATCGTTTTTATCATGCCAGGGACAAGTTTAAACGATTAAAGCGAATTGTTAATCGAATAGATAAAGTACGCATGACAGATCGAAATAGGGTTGGCAAAATTAATATTAATAAATTTAAAAAAAGAATAGGGAGGAATTGCTCAAATGATCAGTAGAGTTAGTCATACATACATTCATTTTCCATTCAATCGTACTACTAAATAAATGTAAAGGTACTTTGTACTAGTAATTGAGCTCCAAAATATTTTTTGGGTTAAATATTTGAGCTACTGATTTCCTTGCTCACTTGTCGAATGGGCTCATGGGTTTCGATAAATTTAAAGACTGCATACAATAGTAGCTTAATTGTGATTTATACGTACTTTGATTGAATTATATTGGGCTTGGAGCTTATCAAACTATATGCAATACAGGGATCATGGCTTAAATGACGATTAAACATTATTCCATCAAAAACCGCTCAAACGTAATGTATATTAAGGTTGTACAAATCGACGACGAAATTAAATTAAAAATATATACTCTTCTTTGTAATAATCGTAATTGACAACCCTATTTCGTTCTGTAATCGTACAAGTTAAGTCCACGAATAGTTATAAACGCAAGCATGGTTTAAGTACAATCGTAAGTACACTGGTATAAATATCGATTCTGAAGACTTATTCGATTCCCTTTAAGGAGTGAAATGTACATAGGAACTGTGATGATGAAATTTTTGTAGGCTGTAAACAGCAACGAAGCGTTTTAATAGCACTTTATATATAAAATACATGTATATGTATATATAGTTGAAAATGATTCGTCTGAAATGTTTCCGCTCAATATACAAACTAGGGCAAATTTAGATGATTTTTTGGATAATATACTTCTGTAAATTTTATTTCGATTTTATATAACGTTTTTCGCTGTCCGATAATACGTTTTAAATAATTAAATTTTAAGTGATCGTCTGATTTTGATTGATTGATTTTTTTTAATACGATAACCGTAAATTTGAGCTATCCTATTTCTAGATAATGTTAAAATAAATTAAGTGTTTTTGAAATTCAGTGATAAATGCAGATAAACTTTCCACTTTCGTCTTCTATACACCTTTCATCAATGTTTTGGTCATACAGTATTCCGTCCTCTGACGCAACTTTAAACCTTATAAACGATATAAATAAAATACATTTTCGTACGATTTAAAAATGGGCACAAAATGAACCGATACGTTCATAACAGTTCGATGTTTTCTAATTATTTTAGTGCATAATTATCGATCATAATAATTATACTCATTTAGTTTTATAAACTGTAATAAGCTTTAGTCTATTTATTATGAAATATTTGGTAATATTTAGATGTTATAAGATCTTTTATTTATTTCTTTGTATATATATATTTACATTATATATAATAAATTGTTTATTTGAGGCTATATGTGTAAATACAATGATTAGAATGATTATTTTTCCTATGAACGAATACTTTTTATTTTGATTTTTAGTTTTCTAAGTGATATGTTTGCATTTAATTCTGCTTCAAAATGATTATTATAAAATATAAACGAGAAATTGTGACAAACTTTTGGGATCTGACGTGTGGTGACAAGACACCTGGTGACCTAAATAGAATCTGATTTCAGTAGCACTATTCTGTAACGAATATCTCACTCGTGAAATGTGAAAACTTTCAGTGATACGTCATTTAGGTTACACACCTAAATGACGTATCACTGAAAGTTCATTTGAATGTTATAATTATGACAGGTAACATCGCGTTTTAATTTGTGTCGCACTAAACGCATTATGAGTGAGTTTCCGGTTTGTGTTTCCAGAATAGTTCCATAGTCTACAGTTACTAATGTAAAGTGTTTGAACACCAAACCAAAATAGTAAATATGAATTATTGAGTTCGTTTGTCATTGATTTTGTGAATATTTTAATTTTAATTAGACACTATTTATGTTTTTAAACTGATAATTTAATCAAAATTAATTTTCGTTTTTAATATTTTTCTATAGATAATTCGACTCCATTTGGATTAGAGTTCGAAATTATGCATTACTATAGATATGTCAGATCCCAATGTTATGATTATTTAATTTTCGAAGAAAAAATATGACGCGAAAATTTTCTTGCATTTTTAATGTACAAAAAGGCTCAGATATTGCAATATTCAGCCACGATTTAAACAGATAAAATACGATCTAAATTATTATTACATTAATAACTTATGTGGCCATTTTTTATTTGAATATTTTTTTTTTTAAATATAGTATGCAAAGGATAATATCAAATTTACATTTGCATTGCATAATGACTGAAAAATAATGGGGAGTTTATGAATATCATTATTTAAATAATAAAAAAAATATTTTTTAATTAAATCACTTTTACTATAATATATTTTTTCGCCATTTATATTATCCCATGAAAACTTTTTTTTAATTAACTGTTTCTTGTATTAATTCTGTTGATTTTAATCAAATTATTATGATTAAATTAAATTATTACGTGTATTCGAAATTTAAATTTAAAGATCAGTTAATGTGGTAGATGGTAGGTATGCAATAACGATAATGAAGAAACAATATTGAATAAGCTACCAAAGAGTGGATTAATTTATTTACAATTAGCCATAGATTTTTTAAAACGATTTTTATAAATATATATCTTATTTATTTTATGAAAACATGTAATTAATAAATAAATCTTTTTAGTACTCACCAAGAGTTTTCTGTAATGTATAAAATATGAATTTGATGGTAGGCATAATTTGTGGTGGTTCAGTACTGGCTGGCATAATATTCCTTTTTCGAAATTAGCTTACGTCACTTTTCAGTTCTGTTGAGATTCGATAGTTGAAAAGACCGCCATATCGATCCTTTGATATCCGGTGTGTTCCACAGACATCCGTTGGTATAACTGTTTCAAATTATTAATGAATAGACTTCGAGACCGTTAGACTGGTTACAATGATAATTGAAACATGTGTTTTGGTGTCATGTTGCCTTAACTCACCGCGAGATGCCGTTGTTTAAACTTCCATACCGTTTAAATGATCGCCAAAACTGGATGTAGAAATAAAAATATAATTGTTCTGCCAATGTTGAAACAACAGAGACTGCAACGTTGATATATTACATTAGTCGTGTAATCATCGTTCGTTTTGTCATATTCCTTGATGTAACACTTTTTCTAAACAATACATTACAAGCGAAATCTCGTGGTAAGTACTATTTTTGAAATATTACGTCATACCATCAAAGACAATTATGATACTCGATTCTAAATCGATTTTGAAGACCAACTTATGATACGACCGTATGGATGTTAGTATTATGGTATTCAATATCGCTTATCGCTCTCTGACTTTAATTGACATTTTGCGATCGAGTTTTACGTCGAATTCCTAGTTTTGTATTACAGAATGCCTCAATAGAGCTCAAAATTTAAATGCTTTGTTGATAAGACTACTTTATATGACTTTTTAATAAGAATTTGATATGGTAATTATTATTAAATGCATGAATATATATATATTTAAATTGGAATTTGTATGGATTCGTATATTTGTGATGTTATTTTTTGTATTACACAAAAAATGTATAACGTATGCAATGAAATCTTGAAGCAATACATGTTGAAATTAATTTAAATAAATTGTTTATGTGTAATTTTAATTATGATTAATTAAAAAAGTTATTATCTGTACCTTATATTTAGATTAAAATGTAAATATAGTCTATGACTTGCATTAAATAATCTGTATCTCATTGTAAGTTGGTGTATGTGATTCCTTCTTTTTTTTAAATTATAATGAGTAATCGAAAACAATTAATTGACATTTATTAATATGAACGAAAATAACCGGATTGAACGAATTTTCTATGGAACCTCATCGTTACTGTATCTTGTTTTTAATCTGTGCAAATAATTTTCAAAATTAAATTATTTTTATGCAACATATTGTAAAGTTGTTCTACTTGTATCATATTTCCTGTAATATATTGGATCTATTATTTTTAGTTAAATGCACATTTTTATACTTTTATAAAATTATATACTTGAAACGCTTAGTGTTGCCATGTACGGGTTTAAAAATTTATGTTGTTTGTAAATTGTGTAAAATTAAAAATATTATAACTGTAAGCTTTATAAAATATATTAATAACATAATTTCCAAACTCGTATGTGGTATTTATTTTGTACAAATAAATAAGCATATTCATAAATATGTAATTTAATTAAATTTAATTTGTACTAGAAAACATGTAGGGCGGTAAAGGTATATAGTAAGTTCGGAAAATGGGTCTCAAAGTAGCGACTAAGTCGAGGCAATGTGATAGGCTGATTGATGTTGTATATATTGTAATATATATTCACAGCAATTAAACCCTTATTCAGTTAATATAAAGCTTAAAATAGATCAATGAAAATACTAGAAACTTTTTTCGTACCAATTAATCGCAAAATTGTCTATGATTTTCATTTTGAATAAAATTCGATTTTTTAAATTGAGAGCAGTTCTTTGTATTGATTAAAATGAAGTTGGAGTGAATATATAAGACAATCATATTAGTTATAGATGCCGTGGGTGCCAATTCTTATTGCTTGAAAATCCAATAATAAATGTTTATTTAATAAAATTATGGTATGTTGTTTGATAGGAATAGAGATAGCTCACGAGGCTAAGTAACTGGTTATTGTAGTTAGTTGTATGTTACGAATGTTTAAAGGTATGTTACGTCGTATACACTCATGTTAACGTATGCTAGAGTGTTGACAATATCTTTTGGAATTCCTCTATATTTTGTATACAGCCCAATATTTATTGTACAGTGTAATAAAATACCATGCATGTATATATGTGTTTCATTTGATTATTATACTTACATAAATAGCGGCTTTTAAGAAAACAACAACAAACAACAACAACAGCCTGTAAATTCCCACTGCTGGGCTAAAGGCCTCCTCTCCCCTTGAGGAGAAGGTTTGGAACATATTCCACCACCCTGTTCCAATGCGGGTTGGTGGAATGCACATGTGGCAGAATTTCTATGAATTTGTCACATGTAGGTTTTCTCACGATGTTTTCCTTCACCGCTGAGCACGAGATGAATTACAAAGACAAATTAAGCACATGAAACAGCAGTGCTTGCCTGGGTTTGAACCCGCAATCATCGGTTAAGATGCACGCGTTCTAACCTCTGGGCCATCTCTACTTTAATAAATTATTACATTAATATTTTAGTGTCTGGAAAAAAGTTGAATATTGGCGTTGATAGTATTCGAGTACTGCTTTGAATAAGATTCATTTGAGAGCCTAATATTTGGTCAACTGTCAAAACTGTCCTTTCGAATATACTGTGTTGGTTCTTTCGTTGATTAGTAAGTTTGTACACAATCGGAATGAAACCATATTTTTATGTTGTTTTGTTATTTTTATGAATAAATCAAATAAAGAACACATTAAGAAAACACCAAATAGTATCTAGCTGAAAATTTGTTCAGCAACTCATCTGTAGCATATGAGATGAGTTAAGGCAGCGTCAAATGTTTTTACTTAAATAACTATCAATCATTAAGAATCCTATAAAAGATAACAATTGGTCTTTAAGTGAAACAGAATAGTACTGAATGGACTTATGAAACAATGTGTTAAGCATTATTCTCTTGGTGGTAGGGGTTTGTGCAAGCCCGCCTGGGTAGGTACCATCCACTCAATATTCTACCTCAAAAGAACAGTTCTTAGTGTTCCGGTTTGAAGGGTAAGTGAACCAGTGTAACAATATCTTAGTTCCCAAGGTTGGTGCACTAGCGGTGTAAGGAATGGTTACTGTTTCTTACAGCGCCATTGTCTATGGGCGGAGGTGGCCTATATGCTCGTCCACTAACCTATAGTGTTTTTGTTATGTATATACTATATAAAAATTGCGGGATTATACATAAGTACATCTTAGGTTAACATATTGCGTATGGTTTGCTAATAGTTCTGCTATATTACTCACTACAAACAGTAATTAATATATCTATTCATAATACAAACCAATTCTAACTAATTAGTGACATCCAATTAAATTTGAATGCAACACCGCCGACATAATTGCTGATATTGTAGATTATTTACACCTCGACTATAATGCGAGTCGGATTTAAAGGTCTGGAGGCCCTTGAGCCACCATGCAGTGGAGGCCCTAGACCAGTAGTACCCAAACTTATTTTTCTCGTGGACCACTTTCAAAATTGTATTGGTTCGGTAGACTATTGGTGCTGCTTCATTAAAGTCGCAAGAAAATAAAAATTGTGTCGCTTATGAGCTCTATACCTATATTCCGATAGGTAAAATAAAAACGAAGAAAGGTACATTTTCTAACGCTTTACTTATTAAAAGAATGGAATGGACCCCTATTTTTATTCACGCCTACGTAGACCCCCATCATGTCTCCCGTGGACCCCTGCGGGTCCACCTGGACCACTTTGGGAATCACTGCCCT
The DNA here is from genome assembly GCF_905220365.1 of Vanessa cardui. NCBI lineage: Eukaryota > Metazoa > Arthropoda > Insecta > Lepidoptera > Nymphalidae > Vanessa > Vanessa cardui. The sequence goes on along the minus strand of NC_061133.1, from coordinate 12,160,360 downwards.
AGACCAACAGAAGTGTGGAGACCCTAATAATTATTAAATGAATTAATTAGATTTTTTTGTTTTAATCAGTAGGCTGTGATTTATTTACTCATTCCGTAATTTTTAAAACAGTAAGTAATACAATTATTATAATTTGACTATATCTAGATATTTTTGTTAACTCGTTGAAATCTTTATTGTGGACCCCTTTCATGTGAAGGCCCCAGGGCAGTTGCCCTGGTTGCCCGTCCCTAAATCCGGATATTAAATCTCTGACTATGATGTAATATCATAAATGCATGCTACGGACGAAACATCATTTAAAGACAAAATTCCTGTCCAATACTCTTGAATTCGGCTAAAGTAATATGTCTCTGAAACAGGTGAAAGGTGAAGGCAATTTCTACGTGCCTCAAACGATACTAGTGAGACCAACCTAAGGATTTACCCAGTGAGAAAACAACATGTACTGTACTGTAGATTTTTAGTCTATTGCTATAACTGAATCCGAACAGATTAAAAAAAAAAAACAAATTAATGTCTACAGTATATAACGCTTCTTATTGCAACGAGAAACATAATAATTTTTATTGCGACGTCTTTTACGGTCGTAAACTGAATAGCAGTTTAAAAATCATGCCATAAATTTCGGATAAACACTGCTTAAATTTAATTTAAAAATGAAGATGAAATAACTTGTTTGAAATAATTGGACTGCACAGTTCTTTTCATTTGTTACGTTAAATAATAAGGCTGTTTTGATATCGTCTTAAGTATATAATTCTTGCTTAAATATTTTAGGAACATGTCAAATAGTAAAAAGTAGTAAAATGTCTATGTTTCATTGTCTTTGATTAATAATATTTTACGATACGTTAGAAGCCTATAATAGAATTGGGTATGCTAGAGGATAACCCTTCTTATAGTCAAATAGAATGAGTTTTTTCTATAGACAACATTTTAACTGTTGGTGTATTTTTATCAATAGCAAATATTGAAAAAAAATCTAATAAAAATATAATAAATTTCAAATTATCATCCTATTAAATTAAAACTTCTGATACTATAAATATTTAAATTTATTATAATTATTTGCAAGTAAACTACAGGTTTATTTTTATTTCTTGTAATTAATGGTACGTTGTCAGCTTTTATGGAATAATGTTGTATATTCTTCCGTATAAACATACTATTTTCATTACTATATTGTTAAAACATTATTTTTTAATTTTTACGTTATGATGTCCTAGAACTGAGGGGCTTTTTTCTGCAGAATAAATATAATTTCAATATCTAAGGCAGTTATCCCATAGCAACATTCCATGTGACATAACACTGAAAACTGGTAAAATAAACTCGTCTTGTTTTCAAATCTTTTTGATTGCGTCAAAGGCTTCGTTTTTTTTAACGCTGGAAAACGCATTACGCGCTTCCCCCACGTGATGGAAAGGGGGTGGGGGTGCTCCCCGGAGCTATGAACGTCGAGTGCGCCAAAGTACGCCGGGTTTACCCACTAAGAAACCAGCGGTACCCTCTCCGTCTTTCGGCGGACGCTACGGGATCGCTTACGCATGCTACCGTGACGGCATCAATGGCTACTTAGTTTAACCTCTAGGGAATACAAATGAAAAATACCTTCCCACTGAAGCTGGAGTCAAGGGTATACCCAAGAAAGACCTCCGAATCAACAAACTCTAGTCTTTCTTTATTTAAAACAACCTCGGAAGAATATAAAATATTTAGTCTTTTGCGTTCAGGACTAGATTATTTATTTCAAATGAACCAACCAAGAATCTTCGTCTTCTAACGTCATAGTTGATTATAATTGTATCCATTTTTGATATATGAGAACCATATACATAGATTGTTTAAAAATATTATGTTTTTAATGTACAGGTCGAGATGACCCAGTGGTTAGAACGCGTGCATCAAACCCAGGCAAGCACCGCTGATTCATGTGCTTAATTTGTCTTTATAATTCATCTCGTGCTCAGCGGTGAAGGAAAACATTGTGAGAAAACCTGCATGTGACAAATTTCATAGAAATTCTGCCACATGTGTATTCCATCAACCCGCATTGGAACAGCGTGGTGGAATATGTTCCAAACCTTCTCCTCAAAGGGAGAGGAGGCCTTTAGCCCAGCAGTGGGAATTTACAGGCTGCTGCTGTAATGTACAGGTCACCATTTGATTTTGTCCAATAACCTTTAAAACTTGTTGATTACGGTAGAAGGAAATAAATTATAATGTATGATTACATAGTGTTTAAGTTTTTCTAAAAGATTATCCACGCCTAACACAGAAGCTTTTCATAAATCATAAAGAAATCAAATAGGATTTTTTGACCTCTCCCACGTAGCATACGTGTGCTCAATAAAGGATATACACGCATCAGTAGAAGACCCTTACTGAAACTGAACTGTTGAGAATCTAATATCGTATATATATAGCCTGGTCAAGTTAAAGAATTTTTTTTATATTTTTCTTAAATCTGGCAACATTGAGATAAGTCTATAGTATAAAAATGACCTAAACATCCTTTTTATCACCAGATTTAATTAATGGAATTAATTTAGTTGATCTGAAAAAAGCACCAAATTTGACATACTGGATACCTAAGAAATAATATTTTCAAATAATTATTTTGTATAGATATACATTACTTCAAGGGTTTAAATAAATTTTATTGAAAGGCGTCCTCGTCAAGGAATTTGAATGCAAGAGTATATTATTATAATTTGAAAACGCTTTATTTTACATAAAAGTAAATTCGTACAATGATAAATGGTTCAAAAATGATACATAGTCACAGTATCAACAGTGAATGCGTGCGATATATTCACAATTCAGAATGGGGATAGCGGCGAGTAATATGGTAATCGGCTAAGAGGCCGCGTGCCCAGGATATCATTTTCCTACAGGAAGCCGCATTTTGAAGTGTACAATATTTTAGAAGAATAAACAAATAAAATGGAGAAGAAAAAAAATAACTTTACAAAGAAATGAAGCAAGACTGTAATAATATAGAATTATTTGCGATTGGGACTCCAGATGACTTGAGCTAATAAGGTACTTCATAGACTTTTATTTAAATTAATCTCTTAGTATAGGGTCAGAAGTGCTATACTGTAAAATGAAACTCGAAAGTCACTAGGAAATACGAGCTTAAAAAGTCCGAAGGTGATTCTGATATGTTTGTGATATTATACTATTATAATCAATGTCACCTGCATTGACTATAATAATTATCAAATCAATATGATTCCTGTATCAAAATGGCATATCACCGTAAGCCGGCTTTCAACATTACATACGTGAGATACGTGAATACAGAGAGAAGTGAATACAGAATCGCAATGCAGATTTTGGAAATAAATTTTTCAACAAATTCACTCATCAACCGCAGCAACCGATCATGCTCACATTGGTGTTGATAAAAAAAATACAACATTTTACTGTTATCAGTATTATGAAAAATGCTATTTATTTCAGTAGATTATTCAAAAAAAGTAAAAAAAATTAGTCCCCGAATGTTTACGCTATATTTTAAATCGACTACTTGCAATAAAATAAAATGCAATATTAACAGTGATACAGTACGAATATACGCTATCAGCTGACAGTCAGACATTTATATACAATGATATGGGTTGAAATAAAAACACAATCCGCGTTACCATATTAAAATTGTAGCTTACATAACTTCTGATTCTGTCGCATTTTATTCGATGGTTAGTCTAAAATATTTACGGCTATCGAATCACGAAATATTCACAAAACTGTTTATATAAAGGCAGCTCGTAATTTTAACATTGACATGAGCCATGTGTTATTCAGCTTAAAAATAAGACAGATAATTAATACCATATTTGAGTTTATTTGCATTGTATAAAACAGACATTCTTTATAACCAAGAAACTCGTTGCTACTTTAAGAAAACAAATTCAGAGTTAATTTAATCCCAGAAAGTGACATTAAATATCATATAATCTTACATAAGTCAAATAGTCTTACATAATATAACATAAAATGTTTATAACTAAGAAACATGATCTTAATAATATATAACGAGCACATTATGAATTATTTTGAAATCGCTTAACATGCGTAGTGATGCTGTACACGTACGCAGCGTGAAATTGAGTTATCCTCAAACATAACAAATAGGTCTAAGCTATGAATACGCAGATATTTGACAAAAGTTAATAAGACAATAAAAATGGCAATACCGTTTAAAAAATATGAGACGAATAATTTGTATTTGGAATACAAAGTTAATTGGTATATATTAATCACTGATATCAATAAAAAACCAGCTGTCAATTGTTTTCATTGTTTGGCTGGTCGCATCAGCACGAATTTATCCAAATAATCTTAGAATTTTATTAAATTGATGACTTAATTAAAATGTTACAAAATTTCAAGGAGACAATTTGTTAAATTTCAAATGTGACGCACAGCGCTGAATCTGCAAGAATGTACCCACTGAGCCAATGGAACGTATTTAAATTATAATGTTCAAGTGTTGCATTATTGTAAGTGTTTATTATATAATGATTGAATGTCGCTTCAGATTTATTATAGTTATTTAAGACACAAATTTAGAAGTTAAATAAAATGTTACTAGGGTGCTAAGAGGCTGTGATGTTACTGTAGTATTATGATTCATTTCTTGTAAAGGAACACGACCAAATACAAAATGGGTTACGCGGCGAAGATTATAGAGATGTCTACCCGTGACCACGAACACTGCAAAGTGCTCGAAACGTGGGATGTTTAAAAATAATTAATATACGCGATTCATCCGTTATAATTAGTTTTATTTAAATGTGTAATAATCGCGAAAATTTAAGACAACATTATATAGATTTATTCAAATATAATTATCATTTAATAAATAGAGTCAAATAAGTTATTCTTAATAAATATTAGGTATAAGGTTTGTTCAAAGATGATTTTAAGAAATCACAGATCGCTAAATACTGTATGTACATAATTTGGTCAATATTCCGAGGATGAGAGCGAAACTTTGATTAGTGGTTTTGTGTGAGTTTTTTTTGGAGCACGTTCCCACTCATGTGAACTGAATATAAATTAGATACGTGATGCGTTAACATACATATATTTGTTTGATATTAGTTGTAACATATGTTTTCAAGGAATAAAAAAGTTAATAATAATTTAAAATAATGACGTACTTATGACTTGCGTAAAGAGATTAACTATATTGCCCTCAGTTGTTCAATTAAGAATATAACTAAACTTAACTGAAACTCAAAACTTTATGTTAAAAAATTGGTCTTTTATCAAACAGCTTTAGTAAAAGGACGGAGAATCTAGCTCAAATCTGTTAGCCAATGCTTAAAACAAGATTTGAACTTATGGCTTACGTCGAAACACAGGGTATAAGTCATCAGTTATGCACGCGAATAAATATTGTTCGAGTTCCGACTATTAATCGTGGTAATGGAACATTTATCGAATTTCGTCACTTCGAAATGTCTACTTGGGTATACTGTCGGACGGCGCGTCGACTGTGCCGCTCGAATATGCGTTTACGTCGGGACGAGTTTGTGAGGGATGATAAATTGCAGTTGGATGTAGATTCAACGTGAAAGCGAGAAATAAGTATGTGTTATACTATCATTAGCGACATCTGGTTTCCGGTATGTGGGCAATAAAATATATTCTAGTGTTTTAATTTCGAATTTACAAGTTGACGGTATAAAATCTAGTTTAGGTGGTTTTAGAGTTATATGTTTTAGAGAGATATCTGCAATCGTTCTTCACTTCGTGTATTTTCAGGTAACATTCAAGATTGTAACTAAACGTATCATATATTAATATGTGTTAATATGTTGAAACATCAATTTAAAGTTTTTGAAAATTTGGCGCCCAATGTGGGATAATAATTCTGTTTCAATCGATATCCTATAGCAACTCTAAAATAAATTGTCATTAATTTCTTATAATTATTTTGTTGTCTTTTATGAAAGGCAGAAAAGTTCAATCGATCAAATTATTTTGGCCTCTACTCTAATACAATTGAATGATATTATAAAGACGAAACAAAATATTACTTTCTGTAATAATGTCGCAAGGCATAAACATTACGAGTAGAGAAAGGAAATTGCTGAAATATCATATTTATTGTGTCATTCCCTCAAAGATTGACTACGCCGATAAGATAGCACGAGTTGGCGACGACAGTTCGGAGTTATTTTCGGGGTGACAAAAAGAGTCATGATAGGACCGATTCTATATTTGAAATTTGTAAATATCTTATTTTCATAACAAAATAAATACTTATTTTTACAAATGAAAGCATTCGTGAAGATATAAATAAAATCTTAATTGGAGATCACGGTTGGGACAATTTCAACCAAGGTACTTAATTTTCAAACAAACGGCAAACGGTAACACTTCATGGTTGTTGATCACCATTTTTTCCAAGATATCGGCGCTAAAGACATGTTAGCCATTTCTCACATCGTCAATGCGCTCTCAATCTTATGATCTGATATGTTATGACCTCTGTGATCGTATTTATATTATTTCACTCACCCATCAATCCAAAACGTAAAAATGCTAAGATCCTAGTTAAGCTTGCTAAGCTTGCTTGCTAACCTTGGCGGTAGAATACATGATGAGTTCTGGAGTCGGCCATATCCAAGATACATTGCCAAATTTAAAATTCAGGACAAATATTTAGGTTATGCTCTTCAAGATACATATATCTTTGTTAGTTAAATCTTAACTATTTAGTTGAGATTCACACGTTTCAAAATAAAATGTTAATCGACTGACAAATTTATAAATAAATTGTTGATTCCGTCCAATAACCATTGGGACTAATTTTTGTCGTATGGCATGTAAATGAATACAAAGGCACATAATTTTCAACTTTAAAAAAAAATCAACAAATTCATTTTATTTTATTCGAAATCTAAGTTATACTTCTCATTCGATATGATGACATCAGAGTGAGGAACATTTTATGTATTACCCTTCTGCCCTATCTCTTCTGTACGTAAAAAAAATTTTGGAATAATTCTTTTAATAAAATAATTTTGTATATTTAGCAATAAGTACGTTAATTAAACTTTAAGTACATTGAAAATCTATAAATTTTGCTGCAGTATTTTGGCTGATAGACATTTTCGAATCAGCTTTGTTTTATCCGTTTTGACGTAACAAAGAAAAAACCATGGCAGAATATTTTGCGCTCAACAAACGTAGATTTGACTGAAAAAGAAAACAAAATTAAAACTATTTTGTTGATGGAATAAAAATACTTTTTGAGCACGCTCAGTCTAATGTGGAGCGAATACAAATATTTCGCCTACGTGAGACGCTATTACATTTGTTTGGAATTAGTTAAACGAAATGTGTGTCCAGTAGTGGAGCGTATGCATGAGCTATAACCTAAATCTAACGATGTGAATAATACGTGCATTGTTGAAAAACCTAATGGATTTCCCCACTTTTGACTTTTTTTAAATATTTTTCTAATTTAATTTACAACATCCGCGGGAAACATCCATTTCACAGTTTCCCGTGCCTTTTTTATATTCTCACTTTTCACTGTATTTTACGAGGTATTAAAAAAATCATTTAAGTTAATTTAAATGTCTTTTTAAATTTATCCCTCAACTGAAAGTCATTCAACTCAACAAAAATGTTTGTAAGAATGTAATATAGTCGGGCCGATATGGTGTTATCTTCTTTTGTTTACATAGAAATGTGAAAAATAATATTTGGTACAATTAACTAGCAGTAATATCAAGGTTTCAAATCATCGTATAAGAAGGAGGTGATGAAATAGAAATGTGTTACATATTGTACACTTACATAACTTGATTTCCACGTTTTAATCAACTTTACCTTCTATTAATTTATATAAGGATGTATGAGTTTTATTTATTTTTAAAGATAAAAATAGTTACAAAAAAAACATTATTTTTAAAAATTACAAAGAACAACCGGTAATTATGGAAATGGACCTCCGTTCAGTTTGTTCAAGTTAGGCTATAGTCCATCACGATGGCCCAGAAATATGCTTATGACTTTAATCTTAATAGGTATTACTGTTATGCGAAATAACTTAAACTTTAATATTACACGATAGCAATGACTTTTCGTGACAATCTGAAGTCCGCGCCGAAACCGCGGATTGAGCGAGTCTTCAAATATAAGGAGCTTAATTTTGAGTAAAACGCTTTATTTATTAATGATTTTTATAACACTAATTCTTAACGTCTCAATTGGAAAATTTAAGAGTATTTCTATAAGTTATTAAGCGGACATCTTGATATAAAGATGGAGTCGTAACATATAATGTCAATTACATATAATAAATAATTTAAATGCCAATTTATTTAAGTTCATAATTGTTATAATATGTAACGTGTCAGAAGTAATCACTTTTGTCATACATAAAAATATCTTTGAATAAAATGTATGCGATGTTAGTTTAATCTGACCAATATTATATTAGCTGTATATGTATTTAAATTATTTGTCGAAGATGCAATATTATTAAGTACGAATACAAAATGTGTCACATCGAAAATAGGATATTCTAGCACGTGTCATAATGTTTATTACACTCTTCGTAACGAACTTTCGTCAGTACTTCATTTATTTCTCTGTCGAATTACATACATTCGGGTTTCAAATTATCATACGTCATGATTGCATAAAACAAGGTTTGGGCTCTCGGGAAATGCGAATATTCGTTGCATATTTCATCTGTGACGTATTCAAACAAAATCTCGCGACTCTACTATTAATCCCGGTAATGTGAAATTTTATTGAATTTCGTCAACGAAATATTATGTTCTTATTTTGGGGAAATTTGAAGACAGTACACACTACTGATGAATTATTTGAGCGAATTTTTTGTTACTGTTGATGTTATAAACGATAAACACAATATATATGCAAAAAGTCCTATTTGTAATTATTCCTGTAAATCAGAATATATTTGGAAATTGTTTTTCAGATTTCTTGTGAATTTTTAAATGTGTTTACCTCTTTGAACACAGATTTTTGTGTCCGTGTTAGATAACCTTTAGAAGTTTGTATAATTAGGTGACGAAAATGGACGTACTTGGTGACAGGGCCTTGTGCAAGCCCGTCTGGGTAGGTACCACCCACTCATCAATTATTCTACCGCCAAATAACAGTATTCAGTATTGTTGTGTTCCGGTTTTAAGGGTGAGTGAGCCAGTGTAACTACAGGCACAAGATACATAACATCTTAGTTCCCAAGGTTGGTGGCACATTGACGATGTAAGTAATAGTTAATATTTCTTACTGCGTCATTGTCTATGGGTGACCACTTACCATCAGGTGGCCCATATGCTCGTCCGCCAACCTGTACCATAAAAAAAAACGTAAAAAGAGTAGAGTACGTAGAGGAGAGTGATTGTATGATTTTGGGTATGAATGTAATTCTGGTGGAACGTCAAACGGGCAGCCATCTCTTGGTTGAATCACCGACAAATCACCGATAATTTCTATTTCATTTGAATATTTATAATGGAATTACCTGTTGACGCAATTGATATGTCGAATTTTTATTAACTATATATGTAGTAGTAAGTTCGATTAAAAAGATATATGAGTAAGTTTATTACCAGTCCTAAATAAAATCCACATTCTGATTCCAAATGAAATCCACAAGTATTTTCACTGATACTATCCATCTTGAATATTATAATGATTAATAAAAAAAATTATCCGATAAAATTGGTATGATATATTTGATCGTATTTAATGTAAGCTTTTGTCAAAAGCTAATTAGAAATAAAAGCAAATGTAAAGCCACGAAAATATGGAGACAAAGCAGCTTAGAGAGAGAAAAAAAAACAAAAAGGATCTCGTAATTTTTGTTACAGAGTACAAAAGATTCGAAGCGGAAAATTTATCTCTTTCGTCCCCACATAGCGTCCATATGATGAGCAATTTACTTCGCGATGGAGCTACACAGTAACTACTAGGCTGATATAATGAGAGTGGCGATTTGCCGCTTCGTCGCACATCGGACAAGGATTTTGTATGACACTTGCGGAAAAAGATGATATTTTGCTTTATAAGATCCAACGGAATATCTAAGATGAGATGAGATAGTTTTATATTATAATGGCATGCATTTTAAAAAGTATTGGTGGTTTATTTGTTTATAAATTGAGTTGCTTTTATTATAAGAATTGTTGTAAAATTATAATAAAGTTCCGAGTTCCTATTCACTAATTTACAAGATTTTAGGGTATTTAACAATGCGAAAAATAAAGTGTGAATTATTGTAATCGGTATATATTATGAGATATATATTAAAAATGAAATTTTAATCATTTAATTTTAGAAATTTTATATCTTAATTATAATTATTGCTAATATCTACATAATTTGCTAAGTGATAACTGAATGTGTTATTTTAATCGATCCTTATTTAAAGGCTCAGCAACGCACCTGCAAGTATCCTAGTATTCCTGATGTCTTTGGGCGGAGGTAATCACTTTCCATCAGGTGTTCCTCCAGTTTGTTTGTCCAAACAAAAAAAAAAGTATATTAGTTATATTGACGGTACATGTGTACATGTGTATGAATATGTAGTACATATGCATTTAGATGGATATAAAACTATATTTCCATAAGGAATTTGTAGAAAGTGTTATTCTTGATTTATTAAATTTTTAATTTAACTTAAGAACATTTTCTCTTTTGACTGGCGCCCAGTGTGGGACAAGGTAGATGTCATGTATGTCTTAGAATATTTTTCCCAAAGATAAACATTATAAGATATTATGTGTAATGTGATAGTGAAAGAAAATTTTCTCAAGTTAAATACGATATTTATATAGAATTATGTCAGATATTCGAGGGCTGCAGATGTTTCGCCTAGAAATAAAACAACTTTACGATAAGGAATTTGCTGAAAGTGTTTATTCATGGTACTCTCTAAATGATTGCCTCAACAATCGATAGCCTTACTCATCGAAACTGTCAAAAGTTATTTCGAGCTTATATAACGATCTTATATATTCCCTATGTAATAATTATATTATAGAAGGCGTATTGATAAATCAAAATATATGTATCCGTATTATAATGATGTCAAATATTTTATTTCATTTTTCATATAAAAATCTGTACATATACGACTGATCAATAGAAATATATCAACATTTTCCATACACGTGTTTGTAACTGAACTGGTCTCAAGTGGATAAATCGATTTCGATGATTTTTTGTCTGTATTTGAGTAAGCATTGCTTAAGCTTGGACCTAGTAGATAGCTGGATGTTGTATATATGGGTGGTGGAACATCTTACAACTTATTTCGAAAAATATTATGATGAATTAGGAGTAATATTACAATTGTTTGTCAAGATAGAGATTCATATATTTCAATAATAATATTCTTTTTCTAATATAACTTTTATTTTAATTTTCACTATGTATTACATACATTTAAAGGTATTTTTAACTCATAGCATAACATCTGTGATGGCTGAAGATATCAGATTTAATTGAAAATAAAAAAAAATAAAGAGCCCTAAAATGTTGACGTGAAACTTTTCGTCCGACAGATAACATTCGGTAACACTCAAATTCGATCACGTAATTTTACACTCACAATCACCAAAGAGATTTATTTGAAAAATATATTTCGTTATTTTTGTAATAACACCTTGTAATAATTACAAGTTACATTGAAACATTGAAGCTATCAATATTAATAATAAATAAATTTTATTCGCTGGTACTCGTATAAGATAACGAATGGCAGTTCATTATTTATTGCGTTGAAATATTATCGTTCATGTGATTAACAGCGGAAACTGGAGTGTGATAAAACATGCACAAATCATGGAGTCGATTTTATAGCGTCGGATGTTGCCAGCGAAATTGTCGAAATTCAAAATTGTCACGCCGTTTTAACTTTATTCATTAGTGTTACCTGAAATGAAAATAAAATATTTTATATGTTTAAAAAATTATGAGATAAATTTTTTTTAACTTAATATAAACCGAATAGATGATTAATAAAAAAAATATTTCGTCTGTGCATATCAAATAATAAAATATATGTGTTATAACTTGATTTTCAATTCAACTAGTGTGTGTAAAAGAATACTCTATTTAATGTTACAGTTATTAAATACGTAACATTACAAGGACTTCTATTCGGTGGTGGAATATCTGATCAGGCAACAAGTCGACCAACCTGTCGGCCTTTTTATTACCGACTTTGGTTAGCCGACTAGTCGACCAAAGTCTTATTATCTCTAATAAATATTTAATAATATATAATATTTTGTACCAAAAGATTCAACGCTTTTAAAAGTTAATATAGTTTTATCAGTCATCATATTTGAAAACTCATTTCTTTTAATACAATAGCATAATATTAGTGGACTATTAAATGGTAATTATGAATATCCATTAACGAAGGGTCAAGGGATGATTCCAGCCTATCGTAATCACGCCTCGTTGCTTGGGCCTGAATTAAGAACAAGTAACGTCCCATAACCCCTATACTAATTACGTATGCAAATGTCAATCTTATCTGTAACGCACTAAGGTTCGAATTGCTCAGTCGTTCTTAAGTCATGTTATAGAATTTAAATATACAATTAACGTGTGTGTTCATTGTTTTCGATCTGATAATTTTGACAAAAGATACCCTGACGTTATGTTATCATTATGTCTTTTTGGTAGGGATACGTAATAGCCCATTTGAGATCTATCATCAATTTATTAGTCCTTTTCGTTATCAACTGAGGGTAGTTGATAATGAAAAGGACTAATAAATTGAATTATTTGTTGTCATCATTCGAACATTGCTAACATATATTTTTTTTAATTTTTATCAGCTGGATCCAAGAATTATACCCAGAATTTTTTGATCTGCAGGCTTAAAAGCAAACATTGTCATTTTAGTAAGACTGACGTAGTAAGAACGAAATAAAATGTTATACGAATCAGCCAACACTAATTATAATTTAGTTGTTAGTATAATTCAATAGTATTTGACCCTATAACCTTGAAATCTATAGCTTGATGAGCTTGCCCGTGAACTATTATGGCACGCGCGTGTCCAGTCTGCAATATCGGAACCAATAATTACGTATATCGGAGACAGTTATAAACGATCTCTAAATGCAGCGCGTCTCTAAACTCGAGTATATTTCCGGTGAGTCGAAGCATAACGGGCTATAATAATGTAATACATACCATTTCTAGCCCTTGAAATTAACTAAAATGTTTTTAATATTTGTTTTGAATTGTCTATGTCATTTTTAAATAGCTTCCTCTTCATTGATTTTTACATCAGAAGTTTGTAAGTACCTAACGATGTCCTTCGATATTAAATTCACATTGTTATCTGTGGTCGAACGTGTTTCTATTCTTGGCGGGCAATTTTTAATTATATTTTAATTCACTAAAAACAAAAATTGGGACAGGTTTTGAAGAAAAATAATAGGCAAAGGCATCATGATTTTTTTAAATATACTAATATAATTTTAATTGAAATAATAATATTTAGTATGGTTTTGATTTTTAAATACGTTTTTCTAATTGAAATAACATTTATTAGTATGATTATTGATTCGGTAATCGACACCGTATAGTGGGACTCCCGTCACTTCCTCTCGTGGCGTGGTGTGGCGAGCTGGTACTGCCTGGTTCGAGAAAAACAAAAGGCGGTTGATTTTGAACGGGCAGGGAGAAGAAAGTTACATTGATGGATGGGCGGTAAAAGGATATAACTATATACCATAAGCTGATAAATAATATATGTATCGATTGGTAAATTAATATAGTGACATAAATTAATGTTATGCGAGTAGTTTTATTACAAACGCGACTGCTCTGTTCGATCTATCAAATACCAACCCACGTAATGTCCAATGACGTTAACAACAATGCATATAAAAACGGATGGTATTTCAAAATGACATTACTGAATATCTATTTGCGGTGTGTAGGACGTATGTGTATGACTTTAGAAATGGCGAAGTACGTACATTCCAAATGAAGTCTGCTGTAAAATGAACGTTTACGACCTGAAAGTTACTAATTTCAGCAATTTATCTAGTAGAGATAAACTTGTAGTCCATCCTGAGCTCGCAGTGAATTGTTCTCGTTAAAACTTGGATGAAAATTTAAAAGTGGCGATAAAGTACTTAACTTAAGACGCTGACAACATCTAATGACTTCTAGCGTTCCGATGTTTTAGCCGCGCTGGATAGTTTTTCGATAAATTTCATGTAATATATAACAAAGTAACGTTGCCTTATAATGTATGTAGGTTAAACCAACTACACCGTTTTAAAAAAAATAGATTCTATTGTTTTTTACCTATAAAAATGTATCACCTTGAATGTTACCTACACCAAAAATTAATTTTAAGTGTTTAGTGATAAGTCAATGGTGTAACTTTTACAATAAATCTATATTTATTTTATTAATGTGCAAGTAACTCGGTCTATCTGTCGCTCTTTCACGACAGAACCGCTGAACGGAATTTGAAGAAATGTGTTATGAAGCAAACTTGAACAAGAAAGGACATAGGCGAGCGAAGCCGAGGGTGAGTCTGAGTACTAGTAAGCAAAAAATCTTATCTCGCTTCCTATTTAAATTGAAAAAAATATAAAACCTTCTTGATTCGGAAACGTTTTATTCAAATTAATACTGTAGCGTAAAAAACAAATCCGAATAAAAAAGAAAAAAAAAAACGTCAAGAAGTTTTTCTTAAAAATGGAACAGCCATTCGAAATTGTATAACAAACGAAACCAAGAACCGTTAATAACCGCCGTCAGTTGACACGAGAATGACTTTAAATTTTAAATATATCAATCAGTTTTAAATGAATAGGATGACATTATCCGGATAACGGTTACATTCGCATTATCATATTAAATGAATCCGATTTGCTCGCGATCCCATTTCATCTTATTTGTATTAAATGATTTTGGTCAAAATAACGTTTGTATTCATAGCGTGTTTCAACTTAAATTTGTGAAATTGCTTATGAAATTGCAATATTGTTAAGTTAATTTCGTTCGACATGATATTTATTATGTGTTAGCCTCGTCGGTTTTGTGTAACTTATATATTTTTAACTTATACGGCTCGGTAAAGATCCGGGTTCGAGTTCTGAGTCGGGGTATTTAAAATGTTATTACATTTTTTGTGTGTTTGAATTGGTTATCCGTCGAGAATGCCTTAGTTCGGGAGTTGGTTGATCTTAAATACTCCGGATTAATGAATTTTAAATTAACACGAGGATCAAATTAATCCTGCAGTGTTATTCTATAAGAGTAAACTACGTAGCTCACTCGTGATAATTTGACAACCGGCTTACGGTAATAAGCGATTTTGATACGTATAACCTATAAATTTAATAAAGCTATCTATAATGAACTAGGAATGTATATATATTTTTTAAATGACGATGTACTTGAAATAAAAGCTTAGACAGTTATCGCGCGATTAAAAATTCTAATGACTCCATCTATTGACCAAAAAGTTTTAAGTGTGGTATTAGTAAAAAATAATAATTACACACTTTGAATTATATAAAATACATGATAATAGGCACGGACATTTTTATACGCGTGTGGAAAGTTGTACTTCTTCGCCGTAATAATAATAATATTTTTTAATTAATTTCATTTCTTCTTTTTTCACCACAACTAATACACAACATGAAATATTAACAATTTGAATTTTTCATAAAATATACATGGTAACATAATTAAGATGAAATTTAACTGGCGGTATAGCGAGCAATCATAAAAATACACTCATATTTTTTTTCTAAAAGATGTAAAGGAAAACAAAATCCGTCAGTTACGTTACTTTTTAATATAAACGTAATTGCAACGAAAACACATCAATAAGAAATAACATGCTTCATTTAAAACAAAAATAATTAAACGAAAAATGCTCTACAAAAGTTCTACGCGTTTAAATACTTACAAACCATATACCGTATACCGTATAAGTACATTAAGCGAGGTTTACATGATGTAATAACAAAACAGCAATTACGCCCTATGTTTTCCCAGTACAACATATCTAAACTTTATCTAAGGCTAAATGCCCTGAATTTACGTTAATGATGTCAAAGTGCATCTGATGTAGCCGAGGCCTTTGTTCCCGCGTGCAGGATTAAATATAGAGCGGGCATGAAACTTGACGGCTTATTACTGTTGTGTGCCATATCTAGAAACTATATGCCCTGTTTGTCTGCATAAAGATTCATACAGTGCTATTGTATTATTTCGATTGTATTTGGTCTCATTAACGGTGTTTAAGTTTACATACATAGAACGATACGTTGCTGATGTAATGTTATTATGTAAGTATATAACTAAGGTTTTAAGACATTGTTAATTATAGTTAGTGAATGTTACATATCACATGACAGAAACTTCATGAGTCAGATGTACGAATACTTTGGTTTTTCTCAGTTTTAACTTTCGTTAAAACGTATTTCGATTTTATATTACGATAAAATCAGTGATAACCATTGTATATGCACTAGAAGTAAGGATAAACTTATAACGCCAAGTTTCCGACTCCGCAAAGTCAATGGATCCTTCTTGGGGCAAGATATCCGTTTCTATAATAAAATTCCGCAGAAATTTTTAACTTTGCCGTTTAGTAAATTCAAATCGTTTGTTAAAAATACATTGGTAGAAAAAGCATACTATTCGATACAAGATTTTGTAGATGATAAAAAAGCGTGGAGTTAATACCTGTTGACTTCCAAGCAGGATACATTAATTGAAATAATTGTATTTAATTAACATGACGCTGTATTTTTTAAATGTTAAAAAAGAGTAACTACTGAGTTTCTTGCCGGTTCTTCTCGGTAGAATCTACTTTCCGAACCGGTGGTAGCTTCACTTAATTGTAAAATGACGATTCAAAAGTGCTTATAAAAGCCTACTTGAATAAAGTTTATTTTGATTTTGATTTTGATTTTTGATTTCGTTTTCGTCGTTTTGTATAATGCAGATTCAAAATTCGTTAAAAAAATTTTTTTTCAAACGTATGAAATTCATCTTGAAATTTCTCATCTGTGGATCGGAAAATAAAAAATGTAGACAATGATCTCTCATATCGTTTTTTAATTATCACAGTCTATTCTTATAGCCCAATGATAGATGGTTTATATTTTATTTATGAAACATATACTATCTAAATTCGCTTAAAATATAGTTTAACGTGGCGTTAAATCGCGCTTAACTTTAGATTTATCATTCGGTAAACCCCTCTTTATTACACTGTCGTCTTAGGAGCTGGAGATGTGATATGGCTTAAATTTAAGAAAGTATTAAAAAAGATTAGAGATTACTCAACAGACAGAGCACGGGAAACTTAGATGAAGATTATAAGTTTAATTACGAGCATGCATTCATCATATCATCAATCGTAGGATGTCCACTGATGGACATAGATCTTCCCTAAAGATCGCCACTACGACCGGTCATTACAACATTCGTGTTTGGAAATGTAATGCATTTCTAATATACGGTAATAAGTAATAATATTTAGTCAACGCTAGCAATAAATGAACGAGTCCTTCTGTTATCAGTGGAAGTAATAAGGTAAGTTTTAAGTTAATGTTTTTTGCCATATTGATTCAACGTCAAGTGTATGTGACAGTTTTTCAATAAATTATTGACATCGTTTAACTAATCGCCTTTTATACAACATTCGTAAGTATTATAAAGCTTTATATTATAGGGTACATTGCTTGTAATTGTATCATATTTACAACCAAATGAGCCTAAAGGGTTCCAGCTATTTACCGAGAAAATGCTGTCTTGTTTTCGAAGACAATAGTTCCCATGTTACAAAGCGGATGAGCCGAAATCACGTGGCCGACAGTTTATGGAAAGGTAAATTTAAAGAAGCAATATATTCATACAATATATTCGTTTTACGGTTCATAGCTTATCTATGTTAGGATCTAGAGGTACTGAAGTCAAGTTATTAAATAAATTATTGGACCAAAATGAGACTTGGTTTAGTGCCAAAAAAGAAAATCGCAAAATCCGTAGATTTATTCTGTAAGATATAATTCGAATTTAAATATGGAACACGATCGTAAAATTTCAGAAGGTAATATGTGACAACAATGATACAAGCGTCATTATATATCATCGTAAGTCAGTTTTCACCATTTCACGAGTGAAATAATAAATCAGTTCTCACAGAATAGTACTGCTGGATTATATTGGCGCTGCGGTCGAAGTATAATTTATTATTACACACCACGAACACCAAGCGGCGTGATAGTGATCTATTATTGGTGTTAAATAAAAGTCGCGGTTTACAAGCCGCTACGTGTTATACTGGGATATACGTTGTGGGATATATGTCATCAATGAGATTAAAACGTCACACGTCTTTCGAAAAGAGAAAGAGAAATTTATATATTTGTTTACATGTTTTGTTCGCCTCGGCTTTAGAAACTAACCATCAATAACAGCCTGTAAATTTCCTACTAAGGCCTCCTCTCCCTTTGAAGAGAAGGCTTGGAACATATACAATGCGGGTTGGTGGAATACACATGTGGCAGAATTTCTAT
This sequence comes from Vanessa cardui, assembly GCF_905220365.1. Lineage (NCBI taxonomy): Eukaryota > Metazoa > Arthropoda > Insecta > Lepidoptera > Nymphalidae > Vanessa > Vanessa cardui. The sequence goes on along the minus strand of NC_061133.1, from coordinate 12,141,761 downwards.
GAAATTTGACACATGCAGGTTTACTTCGCCACTGAGCACGATATGAATTATAAACACCAATAAGCGCATGAATATTCAGTGAAGTTGAACTCGCAATCATCGATTAAGATGCACGCGTTTCAACCACTGACCCATCTCGGCTCTAGAAACCATATTGTCTTAATATTAAATTAATATTATTTTATATGTATATATGTTTCAACTGAATTTGTCATACATAAAGTTGAAAAAATTGTCATGTTTTTAAATTGAAAGTGTGAGAAAATTGCTTCCAAGATTCCAAGTCAATTTATTTTTATAAATAGAAAATAAATGGTATTTTTAACCAGAGTGGGTGTTAAGGATGGACCTTTAAGTCTAACCACCAGTAAAATTCTCAAAGAAGAGCCCGCAAATTGATAAAAACGGCTACAAACAAAACCAGTGTAGTGGACTATTGGGGCCTATTTACTTCAGAAGCCAAAAGAAAATGAATATAAATGCGTATAATAGTAAAACAGACTTTACGAAAACTTTATTTATAAAGATTAATGAAAGAAGTAAATCCGCAATTGACAAATGAATATACAGACACAATAATTTTTTTTACGAATCTCAAGATTGTGAGTTTGTTAGCACGTCACATGAGTGGATAATATAGTCATAAGACTATGACTACTAACCAAGGATGTTTTTAACACGAATAGTTAGTTTAGTTACCACAGAATATAATTTGGTGTGTAATGTAGATTCTACTGTGAAGAACGGACAAGAAACTTTGTAATTACTTCCGTTTATTGAATTATACAGGTATGTTATTAAAAATAAAATAATTTCCTTTTTTTCTGTTAGAAACCTATGATTACAATAAATATTTATGTTTATATGTTTCGTGCGTATCATATCATAGATTTTAAAAATGTTAAGTCCTTAATTTCAATTTACAATTTTGCAAATTATGATAATTCTCAAAAGATTTTACTAAATTCAAAAGAATATATTAAATAATAAAGAACTCCTGGTTTACAGCCGGAATGGAGTTGAAGCATTAAATCATAGGATCACAGGTTCAAATCCAGGGGACGAACACTGAGATTTTCATTTCGACTTTTAGAAGGAGTAATAAAAAGTTTTACAACTCGATGCAACTTACGATGTAGCAATCAGACGCGGGCACTGTTCCAAGTATCCACTTCAAGATTCCTTGAGGTCAAGACGAATATCTGAAAATAATATAAAGCTTTAAACGGCAATATAGCTTATAATAAACTATACTTGATATCTATATAGATAAATTCAATAATGTATTTATAGTTATATATATAAATGTTATTGCAGTATTAGGGAGTGGTTGATACTTGATGATACTTAGTTACTATAATGCAAATTCTGATAATAAGGAAATTAGAAAAAAGGTTCAATATTTTACAATACCAATATAATACGACGACCTCCGTGGTCGAGTGGTGTGTATATCGGTTTTCATGCGTACGCCACTCTGAGGTCCTGGGTTCGATTCCCGGCCGAGTCGACGTAGAAGGTTTATTAGTTTTCTATGTTCGACTTGGGTCTGGGTGTTGGTGGTACCTTCGTCACTTCTGATTTTCTATAACACAAGTGCTTTAGCTACTTACATTGGGATCAAAGTAATGTATGTGATGATGTCCAATATTTATTTATTTTATCAACCGACTTCAAAAAGGAGGAGGTTATCAATTCGTCTGTATTTTTTTTTTATTTTTTTTTTTTATTTTATTTTTTTTTTTATGTTTGTTACCTCATAACTTTTTACTGGGTGGACCGATTTTGATAATTTTTTTTTTGTTTGAAAGGTAATGCTTCCCGTGGGGTCCCATTTTTTTAAATTTTTTTCCGATGATGGTATCCGTATGAAAACGACATAAGTCTTAAATTTGCATTATGTATATGCGCGACAAATAGGTGAATAACTCAAAATCACGTTAACCAATTTCGATGATTCTTTTTTTATTATAAAGGATATACTTTAAGGGAAGTTTGGTGAAAGTTTGGTAAGGTTCTGAGCACAGGATCTATGACAAATTAAGGGAACGGGAGGGAACGGAACAATTCTGAGGAGCACGTTAGCAATACTCGGTCGAATCTTTTATTTATGGGTTACTTGGATATTTGAATCACCTTCCGGAACGTGGTTATGTTCATGTAATTGTCATAATCGAATATTATAATCAACTAGCGACCCGCCCCGACTTCTCACGGGTGCAATACTGATACTAAATGTACTAAAGAATTTGTTTATTTACGACATCACATTGCAAACTTCTAAAATTGTCAGTGTTTCTTTACTATATTGTTCATTTATTATATACACAAACCTTCCCCTTGAATTACACTATCTATTAAAAAAAACGCATCAAAATCCGTTGCGTAGTTTTAAAGATATAGGGACAGAGAAAGCGACTTTGTTTTATACTATGTATTGACGGAACTCCTAAACGGCTTACAGTTAGGGTGCGATTTGGGGCAGAATTTCTTTCTGTCTTTCATTAAATTTTGTGTATATGATGTGATGTCATATGATGTACGACATAGCATACGAATAGCTCTTTTGCAAAGTTATTTTACTGAGGTCGATTACAGCTCATTGAAGGGTGGTACCTTGTAGTTTATGCCGCATGACGTATTCAAGCCGCATTTTCGAAAGTCTATTTTTGCTTTATTCGAAAGTTTCTTTTGAAATTGTTCCTGAAGTAGTTTCTGATTCATATAAACGGCACGCTTAATATATATATCCATATTAAGAAAAAAATGTTAGTCTACATCAGCCTCACTTAAAATCAAAAAATAAATAAAATTTTAACAAAAAGAAAAACCGACTTCAAACAAAACAGTATTTTAAAACAAATTAAAATGCACTAAAAAGTAATAAAAATAATTGCATATTTAAGATATTTTTGAGAGTCCTCCTAGGTAAAATGAAATGAAAAATATTAGACTACTTAAAAGTCGATTTACGATTATATAATGTAGTTATAATTATTGCTATACTTGGAGTCGGTGTCAGCCAACTCTATACTATACCTATCAATAAACAATACGAGAATACTTTAAGAAATGTTTCTTACAAATTACCTTTTATACGATATTATACTGGGTCAATCAAGAGGCTCGTATCGCTTCTTTCTTTTGATTGTTGAAGCGTGTGCCTGTGGCTGACACCGGCTCCAAATATAACAATAACTATAACTACGTTATATAATCGTAAATCGACTTTTAAGTAGTCTAATATTTTTCATTTCATTTTACCTAGGAGGACTCTCAAAAATATCTTAAATATGCAATTATTTTTATTACTTTTTAGTGCATTTTAATTTGTTTTAAAATACTGTTTTGTTTGAAGTCGGTTTTTCTTTTTGTTAAAATTTTATTTATTTTTAGTATATACTGTACATTATAACCAGCTTAAATTATTTCTAGACGTACGCATATCATGAATATTTTAAAGCGAGAATAGCTAATATATTCTCCTTACACCATAGTCGTTTTGATAAAAACTGTTACTCCAGTTTAATGGCGCAATTTGCTAGTGGAGCACTTACAAGAAAAGGTAAAGAAATTTGTTTAATATATTTTATAGCATACGCTTGTATCAAAGCCTTTATAGAAATATAAAAGTCGAAGATGATGCACTTGGCAACAAAAGGATCAGTTTATGGAAAGATTTAAAAGGAATTTATTATTTCAAAGTGGAAGTCACAAAAGTTGCAAAATTTGTTCAAAATTACGTGTCATAGTGGTGAGGGTGATACATGATTAGCCTGAGATGTTGTAGACGGTGGCGACGCTTTTTGTAAGCGGTCCGCCTTGAGAGTGTTAAGCGGAGGTGCTCGCAGAAGTAGTTTCGGGGTAAAGAGGCATTGATAGTCACCGAAGATCTCTCAATGCCAATTACAAAGACTATTTAATAGTTGGAGTAATTGAGGTGCTCAAGTTGGACTATTTTGAGAGTATTAAGTGCATCAATCTTGGATGTGTAAGCAATCCCGTGATGCCTCCAAATTGTCGGAGAAGGAATCATTGGTCTATTGGGTATTGCGACGCCCTCGTCATTGGCTCCGTAGCTCCGCTTCAGGTTAAGTAAATCTTGAGGGAACAACGACGGCATCATTGTGTTTTTATATATTTTTTAAAACACTTAAAGACTTTTTTACGAATTACGAATTACGAATTTGCGCTCTAATTCAAGTACAACATCTAACATCTTTAGTAAAAACTTAGGAGTAGTAAGATTTTAAATAAACACAGTATTTTAAAATAAATATAAAAAAACATGGTAAATATTCTGTTTTTAAAGGCTGTATTAATAGTAATAAGAAAAAAATACAGCATTTGCCTGATTGAGTATTTTACACCATGCTTTATGTCCTTCTTAGGTGCGATCCTTACACAAACCGGAATAAGATTATTGTCACGGCATCTTTTCAGGAAGTTCATGGACATTACAAATCGGGCATGTTTGACTTATAGGTACTCCAACCGTGGAATTTTATTTGATGTTTCCAGTCCGTACTGGTTCACATAATGTTGTCTTAAATTTTCGCGATTATTACACATTTAAATAAAACTAGTTATAACGGATTTGAATCGCGTATATTAATTATTTTTGACATCCCGACGTTTCGAGCACTTTACGGGTCACGGGTCTGTCTACCCGTGACCACGAATATACGCGATTCAAATCCGTTATAACTAGTTTTATTTAAATACAGCATTTATTCTCATATACTTCGATTTAAGTTTGAATGAATATTTTATTACAAAACGTTTGGGATAGATTGCTATTCGCCGTAAATAAATTACTAAGTGAAAGCTTTAACAATTGACAAGAGTTTGAGCTTAGTCGTTCTCAGTAAATAAAGTTTAAGCTTCAAGCAAACTCTATTAGACTACACACACAACCGGCTCCTTCTCGGTAAGATGATCAGTTAAGTACTTCATTGAAATGTATACAATATGAATATTTATTCCTTACCTAGAACAGAAGTTATAAGTAAAGCATTTTCATTTTTCGATTATTAAAAAATGTTTGGAAATGGAAAATCGTAGCCATAACACTTTTGTATTTATTATCTGTATTCTTATATACAACCTATTCAGAGTTTTTAAAGTTACAGATTAAAATACCTCTACGATATGTTTTAAACAAAAATATATTTGACCATATTTGTCCGTCTAACTTTTATTATTATATAAAAATAATTATTTCTAATTCTGTGAATAATAATCTAACTACATATTTAATATAATAAAACTTTACCAACCCTATTTACTCAAGTGAAAGAATCATAAAAATCGCTAGTGTATTTTTTACACGCGTGTGTGTAGTGTATAGTATTACTCACAAACACATATAAAACCTTACTGTTTTGTATTCTGGTTTCAACTCTCATCAGTTAGCCTACCGTGAAATGTAAATACTTTGTATTGGTACGTTTCAGTTGGAAGGGATGAGTAAACTCATAATTACAGACACGCTAGACCTTTGTACTTAAGACTGAACCTTTGACTGTAAATGTAGTTTGTCTTTCACAGTAACAGTCTTTATATTTCCCACTGCTGGGCTAAGGCCTCCTCTCCCTTTGAGGAGACGCCTTGAGTATATTATATCACGGGTCCAATGCGGTGTGTTGGTAGATATACATATGGCAGAAATAAAATAAGATACGCGCAGGTAAGATATTTTACTAATCCGCCGAGCCCGAGATGAATTATAAACATAAATTAAGCTTATAAAAATTAAATGGTGCTTGCCTGGGTTTGAACCTGAAATCATCATAGGTTAAGACACACGCATTCTAACTACTGGACAATCTTGGCTCAGTTTATTTTGTTTTACAGTGCCAATATCATATTGCAACGTTACAAGCAAAGGAATCATTTTCTTGGTTCGCTGTCTAAATTAGAAAAAAAAACCTCCTAAGTAGACCAATGTTTCTATTTCATTGACCAGTCGCTCCTAAATAGAATAGTGAAAGATATAACGCTATTATGGATAGATTTCTGTTTAAATTTGAACGTAACGAATTTCTATGAATATTTTTGGCATTAAACATTTGCCTACCAAGCTTTTATAAATATGAGTGACGTCACCCAGGAAATCGGATCCAGAAATAACAAATGAAAGACATTAACAAGACAAATAATCCGGTAGGCGACCTTTCGCCGAAATATGGCCCGTGTTATGCTTATCTTGGAGTATTCGTTATTTGCATTCCAAAAGCATTGTGTGTTTTAAGTCAATATGTATTATTTTACAATGTGACAGAACAGTATTTTATTAAAATATATTTTTGATGATAAATAATTGCAATTTTTTTCTTTTTTGCTACTTGAATGCGGACGCATATTTGCCACCTGATCGTAAGTGGTCACCACCGCCCACAGACATTGGCGCTGTTAGAAATATTTACCATTCCTTTTCCAGAACCAAGATGTTATGACCCTTGTGCCTAATGTGTTACACTGGCTAACTCACCCTTCAAACCGGAATATAATAAGTCTAAGTACTATTGTTTGGCGGTAGAATAATGTAAAAAAACTGAAAGAATCTTAAAAATAATTTAATAACATGAAGATCGTACGCCTGCGTCAGGTGAAGCAAATGTTACGGTGATGTGGAAACACCCGATTTTTTTTTTTACGATCAAGGGACAGATTTTATAGTTATTTTTTTAATATTTTTACCATGAAGGTTTTTGTTTTTTTTTTATATACAAAGAATAGTAGCATAAATCATGCATTAATTATAAAAAATTACTAATATTAATATAATAATAATAATACCTGGAAGAGATCTCTCTCCTAGCGTTTCTTTTGCAACTTTCTTAATTGTGTCTAATTTATTTATTTATTGGAGTACAATAAAGAGTATTTTGCTTTGATTAATATTCCTATGTACCTGTCGATAAGCTATAAGTGGGCACAACAATACCCTACCCTACCTGATGGTAAGTGGTCTCCATCACCCATGTACAATGACGCTGTAAGAAATATTAACTATTCCTTACATCGTCAATGTGCCACCAACCTTGGGAAATAAGATGTTATGTCCCCTGTGCCTATAGTTACACTGGCTCACTCACCCTTCAAACCGGAACACAACAATACTGACTACTGTTATTTGGCGGTAAAATAACTGATGAGTGGGTGGTACCTACCCAGACAGGTTTGCACAAAGCCACCAAGAATCTTAAACCATTGCGCTATTGACATTTAAGATTTTTTGATATCATATAATTCATTGTTATTCTGTTTCATAATAATTTAAATGTTTACGATAATCAGGAAACATTAAATAAGCCGCTCTTGTAAATGCATTGCTAATTGGGTAAATGTTTTATTGTATCTCGTCTTCGTCGCTATCCATTAAGGATTTAGTAAAGGATTCGTTGGAAAATTTATGTGGAATCACAATAAATCAAGGCTTATGTAATACCTGGAAAGTTTTAAGGACGTTTAAAGTAAACGATGTGATATATTACACTATAAAACACAGAATAAAATACGTTAGAAATGGCTGAGAGCTGCACTTATGTTTTATATATAATTGCTTAGATGGGTATTTTAAATTTATCAATTTATTTCTTGTTGTCTATACTTATATTATAAAGAGCTAAAATTTGTTTTTGCATATAAGGGTTCCTTGTTGCTCAATGTTCCTTAATTCACTTTAAAGTAATTATACAATTCTAAAAAAAAAGTTAGTTTATTACAGTATTTATTATATGCTTGTATGTCTATATACAATTCTTTAATATCCTTCTATCCTTATTTCGTGAGATACATATATCAATATGTGAATAATATATCTAAAGTAAAAGATGCTCTGTAAAAAATGGATTGGCCATGTTGCACGTAGAAACAATGAGAGATGGACTAAAAAGATAATTACTTTTGAAGGGTCACTAAAGGAAAAAGGCAAAGAGGTCCAATGGAGAGGTGCCTCGACGAAATACAGAAAGTAGTGGGAAATGACTGGATGGAAATAGCAGTAGATAGAGATATGTGGAGAAAAGTGGAGAAGGACTCCACTCTGTAAAGAAATTCATTTGTTTTGCATGAAATAATTGTTTGTTTTATATTTTATAAATATTATTTCACGTTGATTTGTTATTATTATTTTAATTTCTCCAATTGTATCATCATTACATTTATTAAAACAAAGTCGCTTACCGCTGTCTATCCATGTATGCTTAGATCTTGAAAACTGCGCATCGGATTTCGATGCGGCTTTTTTAACAGATAGAGTAATTCGAGATGGAGGTTTTTATATATAATACATGGACAATACAGTAAAGAAACACTGATTTTTTTAGAAGTTTCAAATGTGATGTCGTAAATAAACAAATTCTGTAGTACATTTAGTATTAGCATTGCTGTGCGAAGCCGGGGCGGGTTACTGGTTAGATATAAATTATGCAATTTTTATTACGAAATAAACAAGGTTTTATGATTATTATATATACGCGCCATTTATATTTCCCTGTTCTGTGGCAAGTATACCCGACGCCATTTATAAACTGTGTCATAAAAATACACACGCTTTAAAAGCTTAAAAGCGTAAGCGATGTAAGGCGGAAACAATGTATCCTCTTGTTTTTTAACCGCCAACGATTTCGTGCGTTTCCTTTTGTATAATCAGAGTTTTATGACGCGTTGTTTTATACCAGACATTTGTTGTAAATTACTTTTACGTTTTTGAATATTTTTGATATGATATTTGTTATATGTTATAGTTTGTACCACGGTTTCATACCTTACTGATTTTCCGGCTTGAATAGTATATCGGTGCTCACATACTTTCTATTGCATGGGGGTGTGATAATGCGTACTTCCTAGCATCAGACTGCTGCGGAGAATTGCTCGAAAATCCTTTTTTTAGCTGAGTCGGGGATTTTGACTTAGGACCTTGTGATTTGCCGCCTCATTATTCATAACACAAGGTCCTCGGGTTATGTGTGAGAGAGAAAGTAGACTTCACCTTTGTTTGCGCATATTTATAACCTATAATAGTAAAGTAAAGTAAAGTAAAGTAACAGCCTGTACATTTCCCACTGCTGAGGCAAGGCCTCCTCTTCCATTAAGGAGAGGATTTGAAACATATTCCACCATGCTGTTCCAATGCGGGTTGGTAGAATGCACATGGAGCAGAATTTCGATGAAATTCGACACATACAGGCATAGCTATAATACTTTATGTGATATATAGATGTATTCTGATCATTATTAGAAATGAAGAAATATATTTGGACGTTTCATACTAAGACATGAGACCGGAAAAACAATGAAACAAAACGACCTCGTAAAGATTACGGAAGAAAGCTCGACTCCATTTTTATAAACTTACAAACCAAAAAATAGTGAACGCATTTTCTTTATCGTATTTTACTCACTGTGTTTGTTAAAAATAAACATGTATTTTTTCTCGACACGTTAACTCTTGCCTACGAAGGATAAATTTGTAATTTATTAATAAATATACATAAAAATATATACTGTCTATAATTAATAAAATCAATATCTAAAACTATTATTATAGTACTACTATAGTACTATTAGTATACTAATATTATATTATTATAGCTGTTATTTCTTATTTAAAGAGTAAATCATTTCATAACCATTACACAAAAAATTTATGGTGAAATCGTTCTGACTATATTAAGTCACGGTGGCTAGCGTATAAGCCCCTGGGTGCAAGTAGTGTTTTGGCGATCGTCCCTTCTCTCCAAAATAGATTAAGCGATACAACTCATTTCTTTCCAAATTTTACTTAACTTTATACTTTATTGTACACCACACAAAAAATACAACATAGATCAAGCCTTAATATAATAAAAGAGGAGTGTACTCCTCTTTTGGCGACATTATCGCTACATAGCGATCTCTTCCAGGCAACCAACGGTGTAGGTTAGGACAGCTCATAGAATATGAGGTTGGTGGTGCTATAATTCAACAATGTGCAACAGTTTACAGAATGTAACCCAAAATTTTTTCAACGAGCTGATCTTCGGGTTTGATCAAAGAACCTTAATATCTGTGGTTATATAAGTAGCCACTGGGCCAACGAGGCGGAATGAAATATTGCAGCAACAGATGCGCGAAGGGGTTTTATATTCCAACATTGTCAGGAAGTCGTTTTAAGTTTAAACTTTTACGGTACGTGCACGGACTATTTAATAAATAGTTTTAACTGCGACTTTGCTCGTGTTATATTCGTGTCTCGAAATAAACGTCTACCCATTCTCTTAAAGCGTAAATCTGAGACAATTTAAGCATTTATTGTCGTTTAAGGTGTAAATGTTTAAAACTTTTAAGTTGATTTGATGTTGCAATTTAAATAATATATAAAAATATATTTAACTAGATATAGTTCTAAGTCGGTCAATCTCGACATTTCTAGCTTTTAGGCAGGGTTTATTCAGTTTAACCCATCCTTGATATCGCTACAAGGGCGGATCGCGGAAGGGTTGCTCATATTTTTCCCTTAAATCTCAAATAATAGGGACTGAAATATGATCAAGTATAAATCTTCCATTCTAGTGTTAAATTCATGTGACCTATATAATAATTTTTAGTCATTTATCTAAACGAATATTATAATTTCTGGAACTTCTGTCTTTTATAGCTATGTCATTAAACTGAATTTGAAGAAATATTGTATGACAAAGCTTGAAACCCAAGGAATACCTTTCTACGCAGGTGAAACTGCGACTTGAACTAGTATATTAGTAGTATATAAAAATATATGTATTGATACATAGATCAATGTGTTTGAGGCTAATAGACTTGGACAACATTTAGCTATGAAAGTTGGCACAGCTGTTTTTTCATGGAAAATGTTTTTACAGTACCGACTTTGTTTTTGTCACTAGACGGCGGTACTTTTCTTCTAAAATAACCGTTAATTTAAACTAATATTTTAGTAGACTACTATTTTTAAGTACTTATTTGATTTAAATAAAACATTATTATTTAATAAAGATTATTTTAATTGATGAACTAATGTAAAAAATTAAATGTTCAATCAATCTTCGAAGATAAAATGTTTTGTTTCTTTTTCATATTTATAATTTAAATGTGACAGCTAAATAGAAAATAATATTGAATCATAATATTGTTAAATGTAATTTCGGTTCTTATCTACAAATTTAAGTTATCTTTGAAGTTCTGTGGAGCGCATCAATTAGATGGTCTGGAGATTCTTCTTGATCGCGAAAAAAAAATTCATTTGATAACGATTTCTGCAAACCCATGTGTATTGGTACTTCTCAATTATTCATGATTCTACCACCAAACAACTCTTATAGCATCTTAACCAATGATTTTGGTTTAAAGTCCAAGCGCTACTGAATTTTCATGTGCTTAATTTGTTTTATAAATCTTTTCGTGCTCGGCGATGAACCCGCATTGAAGAATTTCACCTTCGGACATCTCGTCAAAATTCTAAGTTTCACCCGCACCATCTTGATGTCCGAAAATCCACAACAGCGCGATTTCTTAGACATTTGCTGCCTCGCACAACCACTATGTGGAACCAGCTTTCGCCGGCGGTTTTTCCGAACCGATACGACATGGGAACCTTCAAGAAAAGAGCCTACTCCTTTCTTAAAGGCCGGCAACGCACCTGCAAGCCCCCTGGTGTTGCAGATGTCCATGGGCGGTGGTAGTCACTTTCCATCAGGTGAGCCTCCTGCTCGTTTGCCACCTATTCTATAAAAAAAAAAAAAAACAAAGAGAAGCCCTAGCCTGGCAGTGGGAAAGTTACAGGCTGCTACTGGACATTATATCTAGTCCCCAAAGTTGATGGCGTTTTGTCGTTGAAAGGAAAGGAATAACCTATGTATTTTTGAATAAAAAAACCTCAAGAGACCTTTTTAATAAGACATACTGTATATCGAATCGCTATATATTAATATTATAACTCAATAGTAAAATATGTTAATAAAGTAATACGCGACTAAAAGTGAGGTTTAAATTCTAAATGAGTAAATTTACTTATTATGTAGAATATACATATATTTACACATTAGAACGTTTTATTTATGTAAAAGTTATCAAAATTATATTTGAACGTCGGTTTTTATTAAGATTATTTAAAGATATATATTTAAAAATAAGTTTATTGGATTGTATATTTAATTAATTATGATGGTCACATCTTGAATATAAAACATTTATTTCTTCGTTCGTGGATTTAATATTATTTGTATTTTAGCCTTATTATTTTTATAGCTCTTTTGTTTTGGTTCGAGTAGCAAGCGATGTCATAATTAAAATAATTACAAAAAATGAGTTCAAATAATCAAGATATGTAATTCACATTAAAATGATAAAAATATATTCGAAACAAAATGTTAAATCTTAGGCATTTAGAATCTTAAAGAACTTCCCTTGCCTTGTATCTCTTCCCTCAATAAAACAGATAGGAAATAGTAACGACCGAAGAAATGGAATAAACGAACTCACTCATCTGAGGGAAACAATCCAAAAGGCACCGGAGCATGACGATGGGTACAAATGAGAGCATCAATCGAAACATAATAAGGATCTTAATAAGATAAAATGCGAAACTCTAGATGGGGAACTCTATAAAAAAACGGGAGGGAGTGACTCGAGTTTACGTATTATTGTAATTTTTTTATCAATCTTCGAAGATAAAATTTTGATATTGAAAGTTTGACGATGCGCCTTTTCTATATTTATCTCTTTTTACACTAATAATTTAAATGAGATAGCTATATAGTAAATGATATTGAATTATTGTACAACAACAACCAACAACAGCCTGTAAATTCCCACTGCTGGGCTAAAGCCCTCCTCTCCGTTGGCGGAGGTTTTAGAACATATTCCACCACGCTGTTCCAATGCGGGTTGGTGGAATACACATGTGGCAGAATTTCTATGAAATTTGTCACATGCAGGTTTCCTCACGATGTTTTCCTTCACCGCTGAGCACGAGATGAATTATAAAGATAAATTAAGCACATGAATCAGCGGTGCCTGCCTGGGTTTGAACCCGTAATCATCGGTTAAGATGCACGCTTTCTAACCACTGGGCCACCTCGACTCAAATTTAAATTTGAATTATTGTACAGTTACATCAAACTGCAGTATTAGTATACGAATTGAGGTTTACTTTGGAGTTCTGTGAAGCGCATCAATTAGATTGTCTGAAGATTCTTCTTCATCGCGAAATAGCAAATTACCAGATTGAAGTACACTTGGTTATCGGGAAATTCTATTGGGTTGGTCACGTGCAGTGGCGGACTTACCAATAGGCTAAGTAGGCTGGAGCCTAGGGCGACAGATTTAGAGGGGTGGCAAATTTAGCCCAAACTTGTTATTAACTTACAGATATAAAAAGATATTTATATGTATGCACATTGCGTCTGTAATCCGCATATTGGCCAATCGCGTAAAATAATCTAGTAACTGGCATAAATATCACCTAGTTCATAATCAGACTAATAACGGGAAAAAGTCGATGTAATGAGGACGACACAATACAAATCATAAAGTTCCAATTTCAGAATAAATGTAATCAACGTGATTGTGAACTAAACTAACGTATTCAATTTCAAAAGTCAGCAGGGGCGGCAAAAATTGAGTAGCCTACTAGCGGCAATTTTTTTAAATCCACCACTGGTCACGTGTTTCGCAAGACAGGAGCAGAGGAGTCCTAATGTGAAGACCACTGAACGAATACGATATAATCAAATCAAGAAAATCCATATAATCCACCAAGAAAGTAAATATCTGATAAAAGACTAAATTACGACATCTGACCAGTATGTTCAGCAGTGGACTGTGATTGGTTGAATGTTGATTGTTGTTATTGGGCCTTAATATTTAAAAGTGATTCTAATAACATTTTAAGAAATGAAAACAGATTTATAAATAATTGAAATATACTAACGCGAGCGACGAGAATCGGTAGCGGATGCTTTGTGTAACTTTTTAAAGTCATAAATGTAGTAGTAGTTGTAAGCGTTGAAATTTTATACTAAGTAATGCAAATGTTGTTTAAGTTCTGTGAACATCAATAAGTAAGATTTGTCTCAAAGGATTTCATTCAACGGAGAACAATGTGTAGCGCTCGAGCCTCCTTGCATATTTTTACTGTTCCGCGCAGTTTCACCATTGTGAAAACTTGATGTTAAACATACAATATACATATGTATAACGTTTTTTTCATGAATTGTAGCCTAATTCTAATATTTAATATATAATCCTAATATTTTTTTAGAAGTGTCAAAGATGCCAGCCAGCAAAGGTTGCCAGCCGGCGTGAAAGTAAAAAAAAGTTTTTAGCTTTATTATATTATGTATGTTTATATATATCAAAGTATTCAAAGAATTATGAATAATCATAATTATGAAGTTATAATGTATTTTAATAAATATATTTTTTATGTAAATCTTAATCCATGAAAATTCATGAGCAAGCTGTCTACGACGTAGCAGACGTCTACGAAAGTGACAGGCAATAATAATGTTGGATTATAATTATAATTACATTTTCATTAGACTTAATGAATTAACTTAATGAATGCGCTACTTTATATTTGGCAGATCTATCAATATGTATTATGCTGACAATTCTTATGATGATATTAGTGTGGTTTTGAATAATTTAGATGCCAATTTTTGTTTGTAGCTTAAGCAAATGTTTTGTCTCCCAATACATGCAAATTTCAAATGAATTTCTTTATAAAACGTTTAATATATCCCTTAAAGTGGACTTGACAGATATTTAAAATTCAGTTCAGCCGGTAAACTAATGACAACAAACTTTGTTTTTGTATTGTAAATGAACGTTTTATCCTTCTGTAGTCAAAGGAGTATGTATGTATGTAGTATGTTATATCGAATGATGAAAGAATAAACAGTTGATATAACATTGGAAAAGTGTGTAATTAAATTTTATATATTTTTTTAAAATTAGAATTGAGCTCTATTAAATTAGATATGTAGTAACGCCACTGCGGAAAAAAATAAAGTTTAGGTCAATTTTGGTATATATCACATAGTATAAAACAAAGTAGCATTCTCTGTCTATATCTCTTTGTTTGCTTAAATCTTTAAAACAACGGTTTTTGATACGGTTTTTTAATAGACAGAGTGATTCAAGGGGAAGGTTTTTGTGTATAATACATGGACAATATAGTAAAGAAACACTGATAATTTAAGAAGTTTCTAATGTGATGTCTTATATAAACAAAGTCTATTTAGTATCAGTATTAGACCTGTGCGAAGCCGGTACGGGCGTCGCTTGTATAATATACAATATTTAATAAACATAATATAAATAAATAAAACCTAACACAACCTTGCCTATATCGGCGCATTTGAAGATTTTATTGATGATTTTTATTAAACAAACTTATAGTAAATATCATTAAAAACTGCGTAAGATAAATAAAATATGAGAATATTTCTTTGGTAAAGTCTTTGTCACAATAAAGTTGTACCGTCTATTCCAGTACCGATTTGTCAGGAATGCTTTCTCATTCTGGACTTTAAGAGCGTTCTTAATGCAATACGTTTGTCTAATTCCAAAAGGTTAAACACCCTAATTATTTATCTTGGCTAAATTAATTATACTTTTAACGAGTCCTCGGATTAAGATGAAAATTGATAAATTATGTCTTGGGAATAAAAGTATCGCTTACCGCCTTTTAATTTTATGGTATGAAAAATTTAATTCGTTGCGTTTTCGTCGCATTATGTTTTTCGAAGACTTCCTAAATATTTGTTAAGTAATGAGCATTATCCTACATTAAAACCTTTTTAAAATTAAATTTTGAAAGGCTGTTACTTGCTCCTCCACAACCAAACTACTGAACTCAAATTTGATGAAATATGTTATGTAGCAAGCTTGAACTCTAAGGAAGAATATAGACCCCTAAAACGCGAGCAAAGCTATGGGCAATACAACAACAACAACAACAACAACAACAGCCGCTAAATTCCCACTGCTGGGCTAAAGGCCTCCTCTCCCTTTAAGGAGAAGGTTTGGAACATATTCCGCCACGCTGTTCCAATGCGGGTTGGTGGAATGCACATGTGGCAGAATTTCTATGAAATTTGTCACATGCAGGTTTCATCACGTTATGTATGTTTTCCTCCACCGCCGAGTACGAGATGAATTATAAAGACAAATTAGAAACATATATATAGTGGTGCTTGCCTAGGCTTGAACCCAAAATCATCGGCTAACCTAACCTAACCACTGGGCCATCTCAGCTTTATGGGCAATAACTAACATTAAACTACAAAATCAAGCCTCACTGCATATTAACCCTATCATTTAGTCAGGACATTGCCTCTTTTACATAATCATAATAACTTAGATCGTATACGTCTATATATTGCCGGTATATATTGTGATGATAAAATGAGGCGATCTCTTCCTAGTTTATCCCTCTTCTGTTATGTAAGAATAATCCTCGGCCCTTTGTTCTGCGACTGTTGCCCTCAAATATTGCTCAGTCACGAGTCACATGACGGCAGTTTTTATAACACTTTGACCCTAATCCATTAGAGATGACGTAAATTTTATTTCTTATTTTTTGAAAGAGTCGAGATGGCCTTGCGGCTGGAAAGCGGGCATCTTATCCAAGGATTGCACATTCAAACCCAGGTGAGCACGCCGGAGTTTGCGTGTACTTGCTTTTTAAATAACTAGACGGACGGCTAGGATCTCATAGCGCCTACCGATGAGACGGAGTAGGTACCGCTGAATTTTAGTGAGCATTCCGATGTTTTGTTCATCTTGGGCGCCTGCAAGTATGACATACCCCACCCTACTTCCGCGTGGGGAAAACCGGAGCGCGTTTTTCCAGCGAATAAAAAAAGCGGTCATTTAAATCTAGTTGGAAGAGGTAACTACCGCCTATAAACATATTACCCATCCTCTACATCGAAAATGTACAATAAAAATTGAAAATAAAGTATTAGTATTGCTATAGATACACGGGCTCACTCACTCTTCAAACTGGAACTCAACGATTGCTGCCAAACTAAACACGAAAATACTAATCATCTCGTGCTTGGTAAAGGAAATTATTGTGAAGAATGCTGCATGTGCCCACCACAAATGTAGTTGCTATGGGTTATTTTACGATTAGATTTTACGAGATGAGTGTTTAGTTAAGACAATACACTTATTTTGCTCCTGTCAAAAATGTATACAGAAAAGTAGATATCCTCAGATATCGTCAATTCGGTACCAACCAGGAAGCTCGAAGAAAAAATATCTCGTTTATTTTGTGGCATTCGATACACCAATCAGTAGGTATCTTAGTAAGACAAATAGTATCAAATGTATAAATACGTATGTATATGTATATATTTATATATACGTGTGTTTCTCATACATAAGTAATTATATTTTTATTATTAAAGTTATTAATTTCGGGATATTTACCATGTTTTTTATTTTTGTCGAGTCTCGTGAACAAGACATTCGTAGACAATGTCGAAATATCGAGCTCCACCGAACAAAAATAAAAAACATGGTAAATATCCCGAAATTAATAACTTTAATAATAAAAATAACCATGTTAGTTTAAAATCCTATATATTTTTATTAACTACATAATTAACAAGTTTAGACATTATAACATCTGTTTTAACATAATTGTTTAGCTGTATAATTCTTTAATTTATTTAAAGAATTCGAAGATGTACTTTTTCACAAGGATTTCGTTGTGAGATTTCCGTAAGAATTTCCAAGTCGGGTAATATTTCCATATCAACCTTCATCATTCATGGATAAAGTTGTTATACCGTTATGCTTCGTTTGTTTGGTCACGCGCAACTTGTGCCGTTTTGTATATAAAAGGAAAAATAAACTTTTGCCATGGCTCACTTTGTCGATCAAACCGCGAATTGTATTAACTTCAAACTTTTTATATAAAGAAGGTAACTCGCACTGCGGGAATTATTTAATTAACTAGTGATTTATACCAACAATTTATTCGCACATTAATAACATTAAATGCTTAAATATATATACATATGGACTAAAACTAGTTACTGTATAAATCTTGACCGCGTGGAATGCTAGCAAGAATGCTACCAGCAGCATTTCCCCGTTGAATCGCAATTCCGATCCTCTGGGCAAAAAACGAATCAGCCCTTCTGTCACCAGTGGAGACAATGAGGTGAGGCGTTATACTTTTGATGAAGCTTTTTGCACCACTACTCCAAAGGCCAAGCGTTTCGACAGCAAATAGAACAAAAAAGTAATTAGATATAAAACACGAATATTTAATTCTTTTTTTTGCTTCAGCTTTTTACGCAGCGGCACCGGCTCTTAACGTTGTTTCTCGGATATGAGATGGGGCCAACGTGTCAACGCATGCAGCGTCCCACAGGTCTCTTACCATCATCACTACTAATTCCATGAGGGTCAGTAAGAGCAGGAACGTGAATAATTAAAATTTAGATAAAAAATAAAATTCATTCGCATTTTCATTATTAGTAATTCTAGGTTAGCCACCCGTAGCTGCTGTGGCCGAAATCGCTCAGGTGTGATCATCATTACCATGAGAATATAATAAGTTATTATGAATTTCGGAAAAGGACACAATCACCTATTTTGATTCTACCCTTTTACACCTATACATGCACTTTGTTCTTCCTCCTCAACGCGTCGCAAGGACTAAGGGCGTTCTCAGTTCTCTGGGATTTGGAGGTCCGCATAGACCGGCTGTCAGGGCATAACGGTAGCATGCGAAAGCGATCCAGTGGTACCGAAAATACAGAGACGGTACAGCTAATTTTTTAGTGGGCATTCCGATGTATTAGGGTGTAGAGGCGTTTAGGGCACCAGCGTGTCCCAAATGGGGTGGTCCATTTCATTTGGGGGAAACGCGTAATGTGTTGTTTCAATGGAAAAAAAGTACCTTCATATATGTAAACAATATAGGAATCGCTAGAGAAATATGTTATAAAGAAGAGTTATCCTGTGTAAACCAATTTATTCCCTAATGTTGAATATTTAAGAACGTTATTGATACACATGTAATAAAGTAAAATAAGTGGATATATCTGTGTAAAATAAATACAAATAGTAAAATTTAAATTATGTAAATTATATATGAAATAATAAAAGTCCAATCTTAAACCATAAAACTATTGAATTGTTTGAAGGAAGTCTATTATTAATAAAAATATTAATAATAGATTACATATTCATTATTATGAAGCAAAGCCTTTAAAAGTTAATCAAAGACAGAAAAGTATGTAAAATAACTACGTAATTTAGTTAATAAATTATAAAATTATACTCTAATTATTACCAGTATGGTTAAATTAATTATAGGCAGTGTAATAAGTGAGTACATCTAGTACACCAAGGCTAATCCAACACATTCTGAATGGTTAATTTGTCATTGTAATTGATATTAGTTCTACTAGCATATACAACGTTAGCGATTGGAGGTAAATCCTCGAAATCAGCTGTAAACGAATGAGATCCATTTACAAGATGCGTCCTATGTGATTGCACCTCTACCAAAGACGCGTTCAGTATGTTGGAGAACGATCTGCTCGTAGCGATCAATCTGTTGCCACGTCATCTAACGAGATATAACTTAAAAATAAATATAATAGCAAGTTCTTCAAGTGGTTAGAACGCGTGCATTGTAACCGATGATTACGGATTCAAACCCAAGCAAGCACTATTGAATTTTCATGTACTTAATTTGTGTGTAATTCATCTCGTGCTCAATTGTGAAGGAAAACATCGTTAGGAAACCTGCATATAGATAGCTGCAATATAAATAGTTTGCTTTGTCAATGACCCATCTGATCTTACGTGGTCACCAACGCCATTAGGCAATGCTGCTGCAGGAATTTTAACCTCTCCCAACATCGCCACTAAAGTAAAAAACTGAAATGATGCGTTCCTTGATTTTGTGAGTTATAATGAAAGTTATTTATCTAAAGAATTATCCAAGTCACTTTGTTTTACAGCGGTCGGTTCGAAGTGCTTCATTTGCTATCCAGTCACGCGCAACGTGACATCGGACGTCTTCATAATGTACATAGTTGCCCCGACGTATAACCCATAAAAGATTTTTATATTTTGTTTACTTTTAGTTCGCAAGTTGACAACATTCGGCCGAACATAATAAATTAAATTGTAACACCAAGTTCTAACAAATTTCCCTCGTTCGAGCTTGTGTTTAAAAATACATTATAATTAAAATCTAAAATTGCTTTGCATTATGTGGGTAAGTTTCAGTCTTCTAGTTCTAAAAATGACAATACTTTCATCCAATCTTTCATACCCCTTTACAACACTTTTTACAATTATATATTATATAATTGTAAAAAGTGTGTATTATGTAATTGTTACCGAAACTTCTATTTTTTTATATTTTATTTTTGCATACTTAAAGAGAATAACTAATTGTTATTTAAATGTATTTGTTCTTCTTCTTGTGATTTTGTAATCCTAAGCTATTTTATTTCTACGTAATAACACCTTAACGTAAACAGTTCTTATGTTAACAAATGTTTTTCATATATTATATTGGATTTATTAACAGAACAATTTCACACACCTGGCCGACGTGCTATAAATATATTTTGATTTAGTTTTACTTATTATAATTCGTATTTACATATGAATCATATGTTAAAATGTCTTTCAGACCATTACTCACCGAGGTAATGGACTGACCACAAAGCCTACGGTATATCAAAGATGGGTCAAATTGAATCAAGCCTGTCTTTTGAGGATGAGACTCGCTAATGCGGTAAACGTGTTTATTGTACCTTCTATATCATTCAACATGCGGTACTTTAAAAGCAAAAGGAGAATTTAATTAGGCGTAATGAATAAAACAAAGGCAGCCTTATTATGGACTAATAGAATTAATAAAGAAACACTTTTTGTATAAAAATGGATTGAAATTGTATAAATAGTTCTACGTCGTATAATAATATAAATTTATTTAGTTAAGCATCATATTGAACAAAAATAAAATGTAAGGTATAAGACTGTGGTGCACTTATTAACGTCCGACAATTTCAGATGGAAATATAGTATATGTGCATAATGCAG
Organism: Vanessa cardui; assembly: GCF_905220365.1. Taxonomy (NCBI): domain Eukaryota; kingdom Metazoa; phylum Arthropoda; class Insecta; order Lepidoptera; family Nymphalidae; genus Vanessa; species Vanessa cardui. The sequence goes on along the minus strand of NC_061133.1, from coordinate 12,120,662 downwards.
TTCCGATGAATAAGCGTGAGGCAAATTTTCATTGATATTAGACATGCACGCGTTCTAACCACTGGGTCATCTTGGCTAACTTATCCAAGGCGAGTGTTCATTTTTAAATGGTGACATGAAGTCAATTAAATCCGCTTTTTTGTTCAAGTTGCAGAAGGCCACGGAGCCGGAGCGCAAGGAGTACCTCGAATGACCAGCCTTCTGATCGTCACGGTAACATTGGCAAGCTATCCCGTGATGTCTGTCTAAGAGATGCAGGGGTTACTCCCATTTTTAATGAGTATACTAGGTTGCTAGAACCAGCCAGTCTTACATACCGCCCTCAAATCATGTGGGAGTGCGTTTTACGAGCGGTAAAAAGGTAGCTTTTTGTACCATGAGATTTTTCGTAGTCAATTGATTCATAAATCTAAAAGATGGAAATTATATCCAAAGCTTGAAATGTAGATGACAAAAATGAGTTCTGTAGATACACGTGTGTTCTGATTAAATATATTCCAATAACAATAAAAATGTTATGACTAAATTATGTTGCAATTTTCCCTAATTTATGTTATAATATAAAATTAATAAATTAACGCATATTAATTAGCTTTGATAACTATTTCAGAATATAATAAAACAGCTTATAAATTCATAGCATTATGTTGCTCGTAAAATGCATCGTTGAACTGAACTTTGATTTATCAGTCTAATGGCTACTTAGTGAAGTGGAAACTTCAATTAAGAGCTGTTTAATTAATAATTTAAAATTCATATTTAATTTTTACTTAATTTATATCAATTTTTATTTATTCTATGATGATTTACATAGATCGTGTTTGTGAATTAACAAGAGAAAAAAAAATCCGGACAGGAAAATGGGCTACACATGACATATACAATTTTAATAATTTATTACCTAATCAAAGTTTCATTGACCTTGGGAACTGAGATGGTCCCATGCTATAATGATTTCATTTATTTTAAGGAATAATTCGTTGCTCAGTTTCTATATGAGTACAGATCAATTGAAAAAACATATTTATAGTAAAAGTAAAAGGACATTTATGGATAGTTAACTAACTGCTATCTAACGATTAGCGGCATCAAAACCACAATCTTCATTTGTCTGTATAATTAATCTCATACTAGACCTTGAAAGAACACCGCACGAGAGCTTCAAAAAGGGCTCCGTAGTGTCTAAATTACTCTAAATTCTCCACGTAAAGTCCAATCATTACATAGTATAAAATAAATCCGCTTGGATCTTTAAAATTACGACGCGGATTTTGATGCGGTTTATTTATAGTATAGAGTGATTCGATAGGAAGGTTTTTGTAAGTAATACGTGGAAAATATAGTAAAGAAACACTGATAAATTTAGAAGATTCTAATGTGATGTAAATAAACAAATCAAGTAAAAAAACAGTAAAGTAACAGCCTGTAAATTTCCCACTGCTGGGATAAGGCCTCCTCTTCCATTAAGGAGAGGGTTTGGAACATATTCCACCACGCTGTTCCAATGCGGGTTGGTGGAATGCACATGTGGCAGAATTTCGATGAAATTAGACACATGCAGGTTTCCTCACGATGTTTTACTTCACCGCCGAGCACGAAATGAATTATAAACATAAATTAAGCACATATACATATATAGTAGTGCTTGTCTGGGTTTGAAACCACAATCATTGGTCAAGATACACGCGTTCTCACCACTGGGCCATCTCAGCTCAAACAAATTCTGTAGTTATATTCAAACTATTAAGTATCAGCATTGCAAATGTGCGAAGCCGGAATGTAGCTATACGGTCGCTAGTAAAATAAATAACAACGATAATTCATGTCGATGTTAAATTAGGGTGACAGTTATTAAAGATTCATTTATATATTTACATATGAAATTTGAGATGTGAAGACCTTAGCCCGAATTAATTCGACACGGATTTCATTTAATCTCCTCAACAGATTAACCTTTTACGTCGACGACAGCGACAGGACTGTATATTCATGTCAAAATCAAAATATACTTTATTCAAGAAGGCTATTACACGAACTCAGAAACTATCATTCAATTGAAACTACCACTGGTTTGGAAAGTAGATTCTACCGAGAAAAACCGGTAAGAAACTCAGTAGGTACCTCTTTTTTAATATATAAAAATAATAAAAATAATGTCATGTTATTTCAACACAATTATAAACGTGTATAATATATCCTGTCAGGAAGTCAAGAAGAATTAATTCCGCACTCTATGTATGGACGATATATGTACCAAAATAACATTTTTACAATTTTTATGTATGTCTATCTGTTTTTATGTATGTCTATTTGTTTATTCCGGGTAATCTTTGGAATAGCTCGACCCATTTTGGCGGGATTTTACTGGCAGATAGCTGATGTACTAAGGAGTAACTTAGGCAATAACTTTATTATTAAATTCACAAGCGCAGGAAGTCGCGGGACCAGCTAGTATTCGAATATTATCAACTATACGTTATTATAATAATATATAATATGGTATAATAATGTGGTATGGCGTTGTGTAAGCGCGCTTTTTATAGAAAGATATCTTTTAGGGTGATTAGTATCATTTAACTTTGTCATAATAAGCCGTTGCTTGTATAAATATTTCGCTATTCATAATGAACGCAACGTTTATATACTTTTCTAAATGTTTGTTTTTTGTTTAAACTGTAAATTGTAACAATTCTTTGTTAATATGATGAATGAATAACTAAATATAAAATACATTTTTAGTTGCAGTGTTAATTTCTGAAGCGTTTTTTGTGCAAATATTTTAATTATTTTTATTTTTGGATTTTATTAGATTATTTGAGCCACGAAACCGTAAGAGGTCACATCGATCCCGTATTGACACTTTAGGAAATGTAAGCAATTGTTCTTACCTAAACCGTCGTTAGCATTTAATAAGAAAAATAAAGAATATCTATTTGTTTTGTTACTAAATGTTAATTTATTAACATAAGAATGAACTCCTTGGGCAAGAGAGACCATGTAAACAGAAAGAGTCCACATCCTTTCCACACGGGCATCTGTGCTCAGAAAATAGAGGTGTTCCCAGTCGGAGACCAATCGATATGCGAAAACATTCATTATCTAAAAGTGTCCCAAGATTTTTAGAGGGTAACAAATTCAACCAGTGACTAGACTTTTTAGATGATAACGCAAGAGAAGAATCCCAAAGTTTATGTTTTGTAACTTCCTTAGGGATATCATCATTAGGGCACTTTACCTTCCAGGTCTCTATCGCTTCAGTAACTATTGTTTACTGTAAAACAATTTATTAATTTGTCTTAAATTTTCGCGATGATTACACATTTAAATAAAACTATTTATAACGGATGAATCGCGTATATTAATTATTTTTAAACATCCCGACGTTTCGAGCCCGTGACCACGAACACTGCAAAGTGCTCGAAACGTCGGGATGTTTAAAAATAATTAATATACGCGATTCATCCGTTATAAATAGTTTTATTTAAATTTATTAATTTTTCGATACATAAAATAGTAATTGTCGCCTCGGTCACCGCCTTCGCTCGGGTTTTAGGAGTTCATCGTCAGACATAAAAAAAGTATCCTGTGTCTTTTTTCGGAGTTTCATGAAATTTGGTTTAATGATTTTGCCGTGAAAGAACAAAAGACCGACGGACAGACAGGCAGATTCACTTTTTCATTTACCATTACAAATTCAAAAAAAGCAAACTCCTGTACATTTACGGCTGATGTCGGTTATAAGATGTCGAATAGGAATCGTATCGCACACTGTTAGGTAGAGCTTTAATTACAAACGGGGATGGCTTCAAATCTGTATCATCAGATAATTATCACACTTCTAATTTCAGGATTCTCATGTCAAAGGATTTATGTAAAGCGATGAAAATACGTGATGGTTTTATTCTATTCGATGTTATCATTTTAGTAATTACGAATAGATTAAGTCTTGTCATAAGAGACGAACGAGCAGGAGGCCTGATAGAACTATTTATCACCTCCCATGGACATCTGAAACATCGGTGTCTTGGGGTCAGAAACATAGCAGGCTTTAAAAAAAATTACAAGCACTTTTGAATCGTCATTTAACAACCCTATTCTATTCTTCTATACTCATTAGTTATTCTTTTTCAACATTTAAAAATACTGTCATGTTAGTTAAGTACAATTACATATGCGTTTTTTATTGTCTGTATTATCTTGAATTGATTAGATTAAGTCTTGTCATAAGAGACAAATGAGCAGGTCTCTCTGATAAACGGACTATTACCGCCCATGGACATCTGAAACATCTTGGCAGAAAGAAACAAAGCCAGCCTTTAAAAAAAAATCACATACTTTATTCAAGTAGGCTTTTACAAGTAATTTGGAATCGTTATTTAACAACTATATTAAGTGAAGCTTTTACCTGTTGGATTTGGGTGTTCGTGGCACTGTCGTTACTTCTAATTTTCCATAACACAAGTCCTTGCGCTACTTACATTGGGATCAGAGTAATGTATGTGATGTTGTCCAATATTTATATTTATTATTCAACATTTAAATTTGCAGTCATGTTAGTTAAATATAATTATATGAGTACTTTTTTACAATTTTTTAGATAAAGAATGTGCTACGAACCTTGGGAACTAAGATGATTCGTCACTTGTTACAGTAGTCATGCTGGGAAACTCACCTTTCAAACGGGAACACAAAAACACTACGTATTATTTCGCGGATATCAGTGAGAGGATTGTTTGGTACAGGCTTCGCAAAGCCCTACAACCAAGTGAAATCTTAAAGTCGAGTCTGTTTATAATTTAATATGGAGAACAGAAGCGGCCTCTCGGTAAGACCTATTTACATATTACATGAACGTTAATAAATGAGCTTTCAGTGTTCGCCTTTGTTTATCGTAAATTCTTAAATTTTATTTATATTAAGATCCCATACAAGTGAAGAAAATATTCTTATTCGCAACCTTTTATTCCGAGTAAGGTTTCGATTATCTAAATAGATGTAGGTACTATCAATTACGATGAGTCTTGAAATAGTAGTACAGTATACACGAATTTTAGAATTCATTGAAAATGTCTAAATAAATATTCCAAGGATACAGTATGAAGTCTCCGTAAAGCCGGTTTGGAAATCTCGGAAAGCACGTCAAGACGTTTTCTCTGAACATCTATCTCCTCCATCGTGTTTCTTATAGTTCGAAGGGGATCGAATAGATACAAAGGGTTATTGATCTGAACTGATTGAATGATGTTTGACAAAAATCGATCTAGACGACATCATGTACAATGTACATCGGGAATCTTACTTTTTTTTTGGGCAATAACTAACTGAAAAATGGATGTTTTGGGATGTCCAAATGGAACGAAGTTACCTCTGCTATATATTATGTAATAAATACCCAATGAAATAAATTAACAACATTTAATATTAATTGAATGACGAGATTTTTTTTATAAATCGTTGGGAATGAAAACAAATTTAAAAATTAGTTTTATTGAATCGAATTAAAAGAGAGATAGAGAGAAAAAGGGAGAGGGACAGTTCGCCTGGCGTATAACGCTTTATCCTTATATATATATATATATCGATTTGTGTCAGATTAAAATTAAAAATAGAAAAAAAAGAAGTTATTCTAAATTTAATCTCATCACACATTCGCCAATATATCGACTGAATTTTTAAAAATTAATATAGTAAATAGTTCAAGTAAATAATCAAAGGTAAAATAAATCTATTATCAATTTTCAGCTATTTACGAGACATGATATAATTGTAATCATGAAAAAGGATCGGCTACGTTCCATCTGTTGCCGAAAATATGACATTAGTTTATATAATGATGTACGTATTCCATCTGACAGCTCACTTCGGCTGGATTATTTATCTTGTTAGCGTAATTCTTTCATCGTATTTCTGACATCATTTCCACCGAAACTAGGGAGTGTATGTGCCAAGTTATATTTATGAAATATGCTATAAATGGAATTATTTGTCAGGTTTTGTATTTTAAGAGTCGATATAGCTGTGTGCTTAGAACGCGTACATCGTAACCTATGTTAGCCAACATTAATGTCGTGTTTGGTAGTGAAGAAAAACATCGTGAGGAATCCTGCATGTGTCTAATTTCAACGAAATTTTGCCACAAGTGAACACATTGTGCGTTGGATATAATTCTAAACTTGTCCTCGAAAGGGACAGGACGCCTTTGCCCAGCAGTGGGAAATTTATAGTATAAATGTTGTTGATAGTGTTATTTTTATTAGTCTCTCCATAATTTAAATACACTTATTATTCGTTCGTTGATTTCCATCTGGAATATTTTCGTATTTGAATAAAGAACTCATTATTTTTAAAATAAATATATTAATCTATTTGTATTAGGAATCCATTAATTCGTTTCAGTTTTTCTTTCACGTCTCTTTTGTTTTTTTTTTAATTTCACATTCTATATTCAAAATTGTAAATACGTTAACCTTTTTTCATCCTTTCGATGATATGATATATTTACCCAACCGAATATCTTTTTAATTTTAAGTTATTTGACCCCGTCTGTAAATTAGATGCTAGTAAACTCAGTGTGTTAATTTTAATAAATTATTCCAGAAACTGCGAACTGCAGTATTATTCTGTAAGAGTTCTCGTATGTCACTTGAAAAATATTGCAAAGTGACTTACGGTGATCCTTTAGATGTTATAATTACTATCGTCTATTTCTATTAAAACTCTTAACTTGTGTAACTTCGAAAGCGTGGTCTGAGATGAGTTTGGAGTGTGTTTATATAATAGTTTAATGATGTGAAGATGTTGGGAAGTTAGTGTTTAGACATACAAGCATAATACCATCGTAAATATGTTATATGTTAACACAAAAATTGCCTCCACTGGTGACAGGAGGGCTGTTTCGGTTTTTTGCCCAGAGGATCGGAATTTTGATTCAACGGGGAAATGCTGCTAGCATTCTTGCCACCATTCCACGCGGTCAAGATTTATATAGTAACTAGTTTTAGTGCATATTTGTATATATTTTAGGCATTTAATCTTATTAATTTAAGCATTTAAGTTAATAAATGATTAATACACATAAAAATCATGGCATTTTATCAATAATGTTGTAATGTATGTTTATAATAAGAGTTTATATATATATACATATATATGATTCTAAATTAAATCTACGTAGGTGTCAGAGACTCTTCAGATATTCTACCGCCGTACAGCAGTACTTAGTATTGTTGTGTTTGGTTTGAAGGGTGCGTAAACCAGTGTAACTGTAGGTACAATGGACATAACATCTTAGTTCCCAAGTTTAGTGGCGCATTGGCGATGTAAGTGATGGTTAAAATTTCTTACCTATGAGTGATAACTTACCATAAGGTGGTATATTAGCTCATCTGCTTATCTATATCATAAAAAAAGTAAAAATATATGTATAAATAATGGACTGTCTTCGAATTATAGTTTCAATAGATCTGTTCAAATAATCGCATTAGGGCTGAAACGACGCAATAAATTTGATGTCTCGAGCGAGTCATTATCGCCCTTCCGTGACTTTTAACGACTTTAGGGCGAAACGTTGACGGATAAAACTAGAAAAAAAAAAAAAATTAATTTATTGACTGTTCCTTTTAAATAAGTAGTGTTATAAGTAACCAAATGATTAAGACAAACAGTACGCTGATAATTTACTATCAGATAATGTTAACACTCATCACATATTTTACTGTCAAACAGCTATTCTTGAAGGATGAGTAAGCTAGTGTTACTACAGGCATAAGAGGCATAACATCTTATCTCAGAAGATTGGTGGGGCAATGATATAGTAAGGAATGGTGCAATCCTCAATATCTGTGGTTGTTGGTGATTAATTACCATCAATTGACTATTTTTTCTTCCAGTTACCGATATCCTTAAAAAATCACCGTAATATAAAGACATATAGGTTTTTAAACAAGAAAAATTGCCTAACAAAAATGTGACGAAATAAATTGATTGCAATTTAGATATTTTTCCAGTATTGGTGCTCATCTTAACTTTATTGTGCCTGAGTGAGTTTATTTATTTATAAATCAATTTGGAGATCCGCGAGAAAAATCCCGAAACGTTAAACGCAATGTGAAAGAAAATTTACAAAGTAATTTATTTACGTGTTCTTCTATTGAACATGACATTGCTATCACGACTGGCTTAAAGAAAACAAGGAAAGCAGAAATTCGCCGATTTCATGCATGAACCAGTTCCATTAAGAAAGAGCGTTTCAAAGGTATTTTTTTTAAATATGCTAAAGAATCGATCAATGTCGAAACGAGCGAATTCAGCTGATATATGTAGGTATATGTACGTGATTGATGTTTTACACGATAACATTGGCATGATATGTTTCGGTAACATTAAAATTTTATTTAAAAAAATGTTCATATAGACCAGTGTTTCAACTAATTAATCTCAACCAAATATAACTGGTTCAAATAGAAGACAAAAATCTTTGAAGGATCGTAGACTTAATTTGTGTTTGTCATTCAAAAGACGATAAGGGAATAATCGTAAACAAACATGTCAGGAATGTCATTCTGACAGATTTGTATCAACCTGAATGAACCTGAAGTGCTGGAATAAACTCTAAATCTTCTTAAAAAGAGAGGGTATTTAGCCCAGAATTGGGATATACAGGTCAATATATCCACATTGTTTTATGTCGAGTTAATTAAAATAATTCTAAGATTAATTAATATTAACATGTCTGCGTGGTAACGATATTTTCTATTAATACGAACGATTGTTTGGGCCATAAAAATAATTTTTAATCCGGTAATGAACATTTGGAGCCTAGAGAAGTTCACTCTCAAAGGCCTTTGCAGGTTAAATTATTATTGTCTTGCATCAGTATTAAGTAGTGGGTGAGCTTGTGCTTATAAGGTATCTTTGTGTGTGTGCGACGATCAGGAGTAAGGACACTAAATAAAATAAAAATTAGATGATTTTTGTTAAGTTTATTTTATTAAGTAATAATTAATTTAAAGTGATGGAGCATGTCTTCGTCATTGAATAGACAAATAAATAAATATTGGACAACATCACATACATTACTCTGATCCCAATGTAAGTTGCTAAAGCTCTTGTGTTATGGAAAATCAGAAGTAAGTAACCAAAAACACCCAGACCCAACACGACATAGAAAAATTAATAAACCTTCTACATCGACTCGGCCGGGAATCGAACCCGGGACTTCAGAGTAGCGTACCCATGAAAACCGGAATAGATCAATTAATATTTATATAAAAATAGCTAGTTGTCTTGAGAATGATCCAAATCGGTCAGTAGAATATGATCATCAATATGATTGTTGTTCAAATATAGTATCAACAGCAAGATATGTTTCGAATACAGTAAATATTATCTCACATAATGTTGTTACCAAGTTAATTCGAATACATCTAAGAAGGACGGTATGCATAAATTATTCCAGGAACAAGCCATCGGTTACGTCGTACGAGGAATTAGTATAACTCCGGTAGGCTTACCAGCGCTGTGGTAATTTTGCACATTTTAAGTCACGCTAAGTCAGAACATTTTCTTATAAAATATCGCATTTTCTTAATGTATTTTATAAATTTTAGTGTACTTATGTCATAGATAATTAAATACTCTTAGTTTAGAGCTTGGATTCTGGCCAGTGAGAATCATGTTAGAAAAACAAGAAATGTCAGCCAAAAAATAAGGATGACGGATGGTGTCATGACTTATAAAGAAGATTGCAACAAACCAGTATACGAATCCAGCTATAATTTTGTTGTGTTATTCCCTGAATGTGTATGTCGAAGATGATGACCCTTAATCAAACAATCTTGCCGGCTCTCCATTATATATATGTGTATATATATTTTGATATTGTGAATAATATTAATAATGTTCTTCTAACCACGGCAAACTTCAAAGATTGCTACCCGGTCAAAATGTAGTGCATTAGTGTGTCCGCAAAATGGAATGTTCTCGAAAAGTTTTAAGGCTAAAATCAGATACGATTAGCAATATAGGTTTCCGATATGAATTAAATCAAAAAGCACAAATATGCTAATGGCGATGGTCCCATTTAATTTTACTACGACAAAGTTATAAAAGCGACAGTTTTACGTGCTTTAGATTAAGACTTTTACGTCATTGTCATTGCAAGCCTTATAATAAAAGTTAAAAGTAAAGTAACA